>NC_092205.1:10420349-10440434 GCF_043381705.1 Parasteatoda tepidariorum
AGGACAATCATTAATTAAAATCTACTGAAAACAATCATTAATTAAAATCCACTGAGGACAATCATTAATTAAAATCTACTGAAAACAATCATTAATTAAAATCCACTGAGGACAATCATTAATTAAAATCTACTGAAAACAATCATTAATTAATATCCAATGAGGACAATCATTAATTAAAATCCACTGAGGACAATCATTAATTAAAATCTACTGAAAACAATCATTACTTAAAATCCAATGAGGACAATCATTAATTAAAATCTACTGAAAACAATCATTAATTAAAATCCACTGAAAACAATCATTAATTAAAATCTACTGAAAACAATCATTAATTAATATCCAATGAAGACAATCATTAATTAATATCCAATGAGGACAATCATTCATTAAAATCCACTGAGGACAATCATTAATTAAAATCTACTGAAAACAATCATTAATTAAAATCCAATGAGGACAATCATTAATTAAAGTCTACTGAAAACAATCATTAATTGAAATCCACTGAGGACAATCATTAATTAAAATTCACTAAGGACAAAAATTAATTAAATTAAGCTAAGGACAATATTTAATTAAAATCCACTGAGAACAGTCATTAGTTAAAATCTAGGAATTGTGCTTTTAGGAATTATTTGAAAATTTTACTTCTCAATGGCAATTTCAAAATCATCATAAAATGCGGTACTTTCCCGTTGATTGGGTATCAGACAGAAATTAATACAAACCAAATATGGTATTAAGTTGAATTAAATTAATCCTTCTTAAACTGGATTGCACGTTATTTCGTTTCTACATTGCCGAAAACGTGGTTCAAATTAATGTATTATGAAGGAGGTGGAAAATTTGCATTTTTTATTAGTTTCGTTTCTGTTCTATAAATAAAATAATAAGACAAAATAAAACAAAAAGGTCCATAAATGATAATGTCTTCTTTTATATATAGATATTTCAAACTAAACCTACCTCTTGAGGATAGAAAAAGAAGAATAACACGATTTTAAACTTCTTTTTTTTAAATTCCTTTTCTTTGGTTATTTTTTAGGATTACAAACGTTCCAGTGTAGGCAAACAATGACGCTTAAGTGTTTTGTAGTTCTGATGCTTCTGTCGCTATAGGGAAGTGCTTTGGCAAAATTTCAAATCCTTCCCCTCGGAAGTCATTTTTTCTTCAATTTTCAGATGGGGGTAACTTAAGCTTCGATGGAATTATTCTTGAAGAGACGTTAGTTTCGTTTTATTCGCATTGTCGGTTTAAAAATGAAAATGTAAGGGGGGGGGAGCACGATGCGATAAAAGTAATGTGTATCATAATACGATGTGTTATGTTGTTCTTGTGTGAAAGTTGTTCCATTGCTTTTCTTGAAAATATTTTTTTTGTAAGGGTTGCAGAATTTAAAGGGATATTTGGCAGAATGCCTGTATTTTGAAATATGTTGATGATTAATATTTTTCTGTTCATATTTTCATTGAAAGGCATAGTTTTTTATGCATTTTTTACATTCTTTTGCTGAATTTATCCTTATTCTTGGAAGTATTTAAAAACTTGATTGTGTAGATTCCACACTAGCGATTATTCACAAATGAAATGGTTGGGTAAAGATACAATAAACTTTTGTAGACTGATTTTTATGCGCATCTTCAGTTTCATAGTAAATTAATTTTAAAAAAAAGGTACACGCTGAATAACGTGTATGTCAAAACTAAATTGCATGAGAGAAAATAAATATAGTTATTGATATCATAGTTATTAATCATTATATACAAGTTAAATAATCAGTTGTCACAAATCGGGGGACACTCTAGATCCTTCGTGTTTTGAAGGGAAATGTGAAAAGCTGTGAGTCGCAGTTTTGTGGATTACTACATATCTCTCAATTAAGTGTATCATTTCATAGCTTTTAATGACTACCTCCTCATTGAATACTTACTATTTATTTTACTTTATACCAAAAAATTGTATTCAACAAAATCCAAAAGCAACGAGAAAATCAATCAATCAAATAATTTTTCAAAACCTTACTACGCAATTAAATCTGTATGGATTATCTTCTTCGCTGTTGCAAATTTCTAGAAAAAATGGTTAAATTACAATTTATCTAATTGTTATTTTACTATATTAAAAAAAAACAGTCTAATGGCCATGAAAAGACCATCCGTATCATCTGCATCATCCGTAAAGTTCATTTTAACCGTGAAATATTTTACCGTAATGCTTAAAGTAATATTTATTTAATTCGAGTAATTCAATGTGATTTTACGGTAATTATTACAATTCCGAATCAAATTACCGTATAAAGTACCAGCACTTTAAATGCATCATTCGTAAAATTCCTTTTAACCTTTAAATGTTATACCGTAATGAATATAGTAATATTTATTTTATTAGAGTAATTCAGTAATTTTACGGTACTTATTGCTATAAAAATTGCGCTATACCAGATGTTTTGTACCATAATATGTTCTTAATAAAAAGGACTTCATCTCTAAAAGTACCAGCACCTTTAGTGCAGTTACTTTTTACAGTAGTTTCTACAATGTTTTTTCCTAATGGCAGGTACTGAACTTTTATGTCCTTCGCCTAGGAAGATACCGAAAGTATTAGTCATTTAACGTTACCCAGTGGACGCCTGTCAGCCTAAGTCACGGAGGAGAGCAACATTACCTACTCCACAGATACCCTTTTACAGGGTGGGCCACATTCACACATACCACAATAGAGAACAACACACAGAGAGAAACATCCCCGCCCTGAGCGGGATTCGAACCCGCTGCGGCTCTACAATGTATAAGAGATACAAAATACAGTTATTGTTTATTGATTGTTTTGCTCCTTGCATCAGCGATTTTATTATGTATTTTTTAAGAGTTTAAGTTAATTAAAAAATGGTCTTAAATATTCATAAACGCTAAATATGTCGCACAAAACAGGAAAAAAAATATGTTTCATGTTTTTTTTTTCCTTACATCTAAAGTGATAGAGAAGAATACAATTTTTACATATTTTTAAACCTATCGATATGAATCACCGTAGATCATTTTTGGGATTGAATGTCATTTTTTTCTTCACTTTTGGACATCTGATGTAATTCTCAAAATATCCGCACTTCAGAATTCACCTCGAGGCAAAAATAAATATATTTGCTACCGTGAAGAATGATCGAAATCAAGAGAATGTCGACTTTCACCGGTGATTGTCAACATTCACATAATCGGTTAGGTCAGTGTTCCCCAACCCCCTGTCCGCGGGCCGGTACCGGGCCGTGGATCAAAAGGTACCAGGCCGCTCATGTCATTGAAACTGATTTTAAATTCCTATGTTTATACCCCAAATTAAAAATATCTGTGTTCCATTAAAATTTTATTTATTTAAAAAAGACTGAGCCTGAACATTCATTCTCCCAGTTGGTGCACAATCACCTGTCTTTGCTTTAAAAGAGTTCGAGCGCTAATTCTAAACCACAAAACACCCGCGAACTGGTAAGGAATGGATCTGTGACCCATTTGTCAACAAATTGGGCGAATCTAGCCTGTCTGCGCAAGAAGATCAACTGCTGGAGATTGCAAATGACGGCTGCCTTAAAACTACGTTCGAGACAACAACTCTGCCGGTGTTCTGGATTAAAGACATGGCAGAATACCCCCGAGATTGCCACCACAGCACTTAAATCCCTATTGCCATTTCCGACAAAATGCCTGTGAGAAGCGGGGTTTTCTGCAGCAACAGCAACCAAAAAACAAAGCAACAGAATAAACTGGACATAAGCAACACACTTCGGGTGTCATTGTCTCTGATTACCCCCAGATGGAACCGTCTCATTGCAAAGAAAGAAGCTCATGGTTCTCATTGATTTTAACGTTCTAGAAAATGTTAAATCATTTTGCATTTATTTTTTGGTGTAACTGTATTTTGTTTTGAAGGTATGTTTAAATACATTTAAATTAAAATTAAAAAATCAAAATGATCTAAAATATAAGCAATCACCGTCCGTCCCCCCTCCAGCGGGCAGCGGTAAAATTATCAAACATTGACAGGTCCGCGGCGATAAAAAGGTTGGGGAACACTGGCTTAGGTGAAAGTCCAAAATATTTGTTATATCCGATTTGATATTCATTTATTCGTTGATATTTAATCGATATTTCAATATCTGCTGAGGATAGATTAGGAGAAACATCAGTGTTCGGAGTATCGGGCAAATGTATACCGGGCAGTGGCGCTGAACCTTTAAAAAAACATCGATGTCGGGTATACCAGGCAAATATATACCGAGTAGTGGCACTTAACTAGACCTAGTATATATTTCTGACATTAACCAGAGCGACTGCGTGATTGTCAACATTCACCAGTGGAAGTCAACAACCACCCATTTCTGTCAATCTCAGTAACATACATACGTCAATCAGACAATTAGGATGGATGTGCCAGTCGGACAATTTCAATGGAATGATAATCTCCTTTTCATCGTTTTTCTGTTTTCACTTCAAATCTTCTTGGTTTCATCAGCTTTCTGCTCATTTCTACTGAAAGCTTACTCCGTATTACCTAACATATCTAGTTGGTCTTTCTTAGGTCGATTTTTTCAACTTGTCAGAAAACTTCATTCGTTGATTCATTTCAATTTAAAAATGAGTAATCTGCATCGACTATGCTTTTTGCTACGTGCCATCTCAACTGTGAAACAAGGCATTGGTATACACGGGAAACTTTATCAAGTTGAAAGCATCTCTTTTTACACTCGTGGAGGACAGAGTTCTAGTAAAATTACCAAACTGCATAGTAATGACACTTATGATTCAAAAAAATAAAAAAATAAGAATATAATTTTGGTTAATGAAATCAATATAATACCAACATAATACGCTATGTAAATAATTCATTCGGTAATTTTTGCATTCATATGTAACGATTTACCGGAAATTATAGTTTTCAAAATTATACTTCTTGTTACCACACAGTTAATAACAAATTCAAAACCGGAAGTAAATTTAACCATGTAAATCGTATTTATGCCATGATCTGAGGTATTATGATACGATTACCAAATTTGACTACATTTGCCGAATTTTATCACAAATCATAAGCCCATATTGAATCGTTAATTTTATCAAAACCATTACCAAAGCACTTTGGTAAATATTAAAGAGCATTTTGGTGTTCCCTTAGAGGCAGAAACACGTTAAATTTACCATATTATGGTTATTTTGACCATACTTTCTTCTCAGTGCTGTGTAAACATATTTGTTGGGATTTCTCCCATTTCATATATTTATTAGTTTCTCACAAAACACAACAGTCAACACCATAGCCACGCGTTTGGCAATACAATGCTATGATTATATCAGCCACGCTTTGGCTGGTCTAGTGCGATACGCGGTGAGCCGTATTTTTATATATTATATATTTTTGTATAATATATATTATTATATATTTTTTTATAATATATTATTATATATTATATTTTTTTATATTTTATTTATTAACCATAAAATTCTCTTCCTGTGCACACCTGTAGCCGCATTTTAACTCATATTGCTGTGGAGATATTCATCGAATTTTTTCAGTTGTACCTCGTGTAGACCAAAATAATTTATTTTTTTTGAATTAAACCTTTTTTTTCATAATTATGTACAAATATTTTATTCAGCAAAAAATTATAGATTTACATATTTACTGTATAAAGTAAATTAAAATATCAGGGACTTAGTGATGTTTCCTTGTTCAGGAAATACCCCGTCAGTTGCAAAATTAGACACAGTAAATATTCTTCTACAATAGTTTACAATACGCAACTTCTTTAAAATTAGATTTCTCCCGAACTATTCGATCGATTTCGTTCAAACTTAGTATTTGATCTATAAAATTACATTTTTTAAAATGATGTAAAAATTTGTAGACTTTACCCTTCAATTTTATTAAAAAACAATAAATACTAGAAAAAATTAAATATAATAAATGTTACTAATATAATAAAGAATATAAATATTATTATAAAATAATGCGAATAGTAAATAATTATTAAAAACTACATTTTGCATGGAATTTTATTTGGAAAAACGAACTTTATAATTGTGCAGATATACAACTTCAAAATGTCTAACATCAAATAAAATTAACGCCAAGGGTTCCAAACGTTGAACCTCTCTAATGATTAAAATAATGGGACCATGTTTGCGGCTACCCCTTACATTTTGGGGATCAAAAAGCGAAATCCTGCTAAGAAGAGGGGTCATATTTAAAGAAAGCTGCACATTTAAGGAAATTAAATTTTTATGCGTGATTCCATAACTTAAAATAGTATGTGCACTAATTCAGCATAAGTGAAGTCACCCACCCAAACCAATAAGATTGAGTCCTGGTACGTAAAAATCCGATTAATAAATCAAAAGTTATTCAGTGTGATTCATTTACTTTTTGTGCATTTTACCTTGATGTTTTACTGTTTAAATATCTTTTTTCAAGCATTATTTATTAAGAATTAATGTTTATAAAAACAGAAAGAGCAACGAAAGCAAATATACCTTTGGGGCTCAACAATCTTCCTCATGATCCATCTTCAAACAAAACCCCGAGGGAGGAAAAATAATCTTCCTGCTACTCAAAGATAAATTCCCGGCTCATATATAGATACCTTAAGCATAAAAAAAAAATCATGCTCTGCTTACAATGGGAGAGTGAAGGAATATGGAAGAGATAGAAAGAAAGAATGGAATCGGGTTACTAAAGTGATAAATCAGTGTCAACAAATTGCCAATACTAATAACAGAGTTCTTGTTGGATCAAAAAGTGAAAAGGGATCATCATTTTTGTTTATGAGTTCAAAGAATCTTATTTCAAGAGCAAAAATTCATTATTAAAAATACATTAAAGACTTACTTTTGTGAGTTTTCCACGAACCTTTAAAAAAATAACTGATCAAAAGAAAATACGGGGAATTTCATAATCACCTCCAGATATAAAATTTTCTCCTATCTATTAAAATTATCTATTAAATTTTGTCAAAATCTAAGTACAAAAATCTACAGATTGGGGTTTGCAAATAAATAATTTATCAAAAATAAGATAGAGTCGCCATGGCACCGTGGAAAAAGCACAGAGTGTGAAGAACAGGGGTTCTAACCCCGTGAGTGGGTTGTAACCAATCCAGCTTCAGATAGTTAGTTTAACTAGGAAGTAAAGACGGCTGTTGCACAATTTAAACCACGTTTTCATTGTTTATGTTAACGTTCTCGATTTGTAGAGCTATAACTCAACCAATTCCTGTAGGCGATATCAGCTTTTTGTGAATGGGATTTACTTAAGGGGACAAAAGCATTACCATTATCTGACGAATCACTATTTTAGTTTATTTTATAATCGGCATTGAACAGCTTACTCAATTCTGAATTTCAATGTTCAATCTCCTGGATCAAGCATTGAAGCAAATTAGCCTTCATGATGCACTTTTCCATTGAACTCTAACCCGCATTTGCGTTACATGGAAAGGAAAACCGCATTTAGCCCGACAACAAGGGTATTCTAACCCATGATCTACTTAGCATTGAGAATATTTTACTTCAGCTCTATGGTTGATGCGAAGCGGAAAAGAATTCGTATCAACCAGCCACCACTAGGGTTCAAACCTGAGTCAACTCAATGTAATATGACCGCTCTATCCCCTGAACCACCGCGGCTCGATGAATCACCATTGAAAAATTTCAAAGTCAGTTTAATTTATCAAAGGCAGATCAATTGCACAATTTTTTGACCTCGCTTTTGTCAAGAATTCTAAAAAATACATTTTAAAGGCGGTGTTAGAGAAACACTCATTCTGCTAATCAGTCACAAATAATTTCTGGTATTTTCTGTTCACAATTAAGGCTTGAAAAGCTTCTTAAGCTCTAAAGCATAAAAATACATAACTACAATCGAATTATAACCGGTTTAGTCACATCATCATGAATCCAAGTACCCTCTAAGAAAAATGAATGTCAATAGAGAGATTTTTCAAATAGTTTATCCTGAATCTATCTATAATGTGTTCTGATCATCCTTTAAATAATTCTTCTCTCAAATATGAATTGTTTTTCATAATGATAGCCTTTATCATATGTTTCTTTTCAATCCTCGTCAAAAATTGTAAAGAAGAAGAAAATTACTATCAAAATCTAACAAAACACTACTGAGGAAATCGTGACCTGATTACATCAAAACCTGCTTGATTGTCAAAAGGTGTGTTTTGAGATGTCAAGGTTGATTATAGGTTTAATCGAAGTTGATTTCAAAAAACAACCTTAAAGGATGAACCTCCCAAGGTGTATGAAGTTGTTTTATTCACACTTGAGGTTGTTGTAAAGTGGAAATCCACTTTAGAACAAAAAGCTTGGGGAGGTTGTTTTTGAAGTGTAGGGATTATTTTTTATACACTTCGAACAAATACGTATATTTGAGGTGTGAATAATTCACCCGATCTAAACTAAAATTATTTCTGAGTTATATATGAAGTTGATTTTGTGAGGTGTAAATGAGGCTGAAATCGAGGCTTATTAATGAGGTTATTTTTGGTGCAAAACAAAACCTCATTTTCTACCTTAGATGTATGTTTTTACATCTGTCAACCTCAAAACAACCAATCAGGTTGTCAAACAACAACCAAACCAACCTCAAAACAACAACCAAACAACCTCAAAACAACCAAGGTGTCAACCTCAAAACAACCTTATATTTTTGTAAGAGAAGTCTTCTAGCATGTAAACTTTTTTTACTACATTTTTATAAGGATTCTGCACCTAGACATTAAAGACTAGAAATTTAATCACAGTATAATTTGAAGCATTACTTTTTTTAAAAAAAATGCATACAAGGTAATAAAAATCAAACTAAATTTTATTTTTCACATTTTTCAATCCCATACATTTAATAAATAATATTTTCTTTCAATGAAATTTTAACATATCACTCTAAATTTATTTTAAACATCTACTCTTGTTGACATAAAATTGACGCAACTTGTGGAGAAAAAAAAGCTTGACGTAATAGAACAATCCTAATATCAGTTTCAAAATCAACTTCTTAATTAAGTCTAAGTCTGTAATGAAGATCAATGCATCTTAAAAAATATTTTGAAATAGTACAAATATGTTCTTGTAACTATTTGATACCTGTAATATGAAAAAACGTTGCATTTATACAAATTACAATCAAATCGAACTTATTGAATAAGAAAAAAAAATTATTTCTTTTGAATACAAATAATTCAGAATTAAACATATAAAATAAAAACAATTTCCTAAAAAATTGTTTTCTAACTTTCCGGCAGATTAATGCATTACAACTTTCCATGTCAAATTGCCGGTTATAAATTAAAAAAACGGTTTTCAACGAGGAGAGAGTACACAAATGAAAGCAACTGTGATGTCAGATAAACTACTGCTCTTGTCAAATTAAAACATTTTACTTGTCCAATTCAACTTGACGTTTAGATTATATATTTTTTAGAACGAAGAATGTTTCGAAGTAAAAATTTTTAGATGCTTTTCTTTTTCCATTTTTTCTAAATATTTTGCTGTTAAAATTATCTGTAAAAAAACGAGTTTAAAATTTCACTTATTTTGTTTATTTGATGTAAGATTTATTATTAAAATAATTAAAATAATAAATTCACAAAATAATTTCAGATATTTGAGATATGTGCAGATATCAAACAATTAATAATTAGTATTAAAACTTATAAAAAGCTTCTGGTGAAAACTATTTTTTATAAAATTAAGTTCTTTTTATTTAAATTTGTCGAAAGACTTTGAAAAGTACATTTCAAACTATTAATTATAATTATATACAAAACTCAAAGAGAAACTGCCTTTATGAACTGTCAATTTGCGCCTTGTACATTTTTTAATTATAAACTAGCTGAATACCCGCTTTTCGTATAAATAAAGGGATAAAGAAAAAAGTAAATAATGAAGAATTCTGTAGCAATCAACACTCTGAAATCATGTGCAAACCTAAAAGTTGTATACCAACACAATTAATTAAGCTATAACAGTTTTAATTTTTGTTGCCCTTCCCGGTCGCTTTATGATATGGGATTAAGCAAAACATATTTTTAAAGGTTTATCCCATTAAAATGAAGATTAATTATATCCACTATTAATTATCTAAATACCTATTTTCACAGTATCTATAGTCGGTGTCTTGGTACCAATATATTATTATACCAATTATATTATTATTGGTACCAATATATCAAGTACCTTTTAAGAAAAACACCAATTGACATGATATATGTAGTACCTGTAACTAAGAACGCATCATTAGTTACGATAATAATACGGCGATTTCTTACGATTTTCCTAAATGAAGAAGTGCCTTTTTTCCTTTAACTTAGTGCTTCAGTAAAAAATTTATTTTTTAATTTAATTTCTACCTATTGAAAAGTTTATTTACGCCTCATAAGTTTCAATCACTGGTAGAACTGGTACTGCCATCATCGGTGTATAGCAATTTTTTATGGTTTTCGTGTATGAATAAGCAACTTTTCTCCATTAGTTTAACCTTTTCATTCAAAACTTACTTTTATTTAAATTTCTACTTATTACCAAAATTAATTCTAAAAAATAATTAGTATCAAGCTAATATTTTGTAATCATTTTTGGTGAACTAATATTATTACTCATTGGGATACCTGCAAGTGCCGTAGTGTGGTTATCTCGATGCTGATTGGTTGTTAAAACGTGGCATTTGTTTGCGTTAGCAACTGTTCTTTCCATTCTATTTCGAGTAAGTGAAGTCTGCCAAGATTAAATTCTCTTAAGTATACGCAATAAGTCTTAAGTACATTCTATATTCCTTCACAAAGATTTCAATTCTTTCCCCATATATATCTTATTTAACACAAAGACAGACGCAAACCCATGTAGAACATAAACAAACTAATTATGCATAAAAATTGTCAGGAACTCAAAATGAAAATATATCATGGTTAAAATAAAATACATCAACAAATAATAAATCTAAGTAAAAGACACGGACGAGAAAGAATTATATTTCAAATAATTCAGCATATGATACCGGAGCTGTATTTAATTGATTTCAGGTTTATTAACATTATTACTTATGTGGAGAAACTTAGCTCAACTGTAACGCACCATTTTGCTCATAAGCGATCAATTTGCGCAAACGTCATCGGTCACATTCGTGGGTAGCTGCAATCTTCTTATTCTTGAAGTGAAAGTACCCAATTCAAAAACTATTAAAAATTGTCAAACAATTATTGACGCCAGTGATGCTTATAGTTAAAAGTGGTGTTAAATACTACTGGTATTTCCCAAACAAGTACCGTGGTGAAGAAAACCTATTAAACCTACATAGGTGACTAATTAAAGTACTGTGGTAATAGGTATTTTATCACCCTCTGAAACGAATATGTACTAGTATCATCATACTACACATTTATAGCACCTAATACGCAACCTTTATTTTCATTATTATTATTTTTTTATTGCTTATTTCATTGCGACTTTATACCATTAGATTTACCATATATGAGCTAGAAGCTCAACTCTCCAAAATAAAGATTCACCAAGCATCCTAAAAGACAAAGAAATCAAACCGAAAGTCTTGCAGTCCTCCTAGCAGCTCAGATTAGTGCCAATCAATGCATTCGCATAATCAAGAGGAAGATATAAGCTCCTTTAATTGCCATCTGCTGATAATAGCAGTTCCTGACTTATCATAAGGCCTGTGATGGCTAGGCCTAGGGCCTCCTCATTTTTGTGGGCCCCCCAAATGTCACAAATAATTTCTTTTTGTGTGTTTCCTTAAAAATTGTCTATTGGAATTATATGTTAGCAAAGATTGAAATAGATATATGCTCACATTTACTAATATATAGTAATTTATTCATGCTATAAATAATTTTAAAACACTTCATTATTAAACATCGGATAAATTTGTTTGCCTCTAACAGTTCTGTGCCTACGGCCCCCTCGTTTCTAGATCAGGCCCTTGATAATATAGATAACCTCGTCGAGTTAAACCAGGGTAGAACAGGTGACCCTATTCTGAGTTTACGACTATTAATGTTAAACTCTGTAGCCTTGTGATTTTGAATCCAACCCAAAAGTCAAGGGAGCTCCTGGATCAAGCATTGGGATAAACTATCCTTTGTGGAGGATTTTTTGTCGGTTCTTACCTACATTTGCTTTGCATGGAAAGAAAAAACACGATAACATCCCACGGTTAGCCATGCGAAAGGTATTCTAACCCATCATCCGTCTACCACTGAAGACATTTCATGTCTTCACTGTAGTCATGGCGAGCCGGGAGCAAATTCGTACCAACCAGCCACCTCTGGGATTTAAACCTAGGTCTACTCTACCACCTGAAACACCACGGCTTATAGTTAAACAATTTATATAAACATGTGATAGAATTAAAATTAGATTGATTAGAAAAGCAATCTAGCAAATCACTCATTTCATAAAATTTTTATCAAAGCCTTGGACATTTTTTTTGGGGGGAGGGGGATATAACACGTGAGCCGGTGATCGAAGAGAATCTTAAAATAAACAATTAATTCTTTCGCGTCATTGTATTAATACCAATTAAGTGCGTATCGGTATGAAATTGAGAATTTGTATAATCTACACACACACATACATATATAAACATTCTGTTTTATTTATATGGATTTTCATAAAAATCTGTCTAAATACAATTTTTTTTTTAAAAAATAACGTATTTTTCTTTGACACCTAATGACGTCATAAGAGACAAATAATAACGAATATACAAAAATAGATCAAATATCCATTGATAAAAAAACTGCATCACTTCTGTTNCACCCATAGGAATTGTTAAAGTATATATGAATGAATGAATACATAATAAGGAAATTTTCTTATAATAATTAAATATATTTTTTATGCAAAATGTTCCGCTAAGATTATACTCAATACATTTTTTTATAATCCTTGTCAAAAATGAGGTAAAAATAAACTATGCTCGTTGTAGGTTGCAAATTTGGATTAGAGCTAAGGAAATCAAACTAATGAAGAAGGCAGGACTAAAAACATTAGAATCCGTTTGTTTGCCACCTGAAAGAGCGGCCATTATTTGAAAAACCTATCCAAGAATCATCAAGCTGGCAATTCATCTGGTTTGGATTTTTTTAACTGTCCTTATAACACCTATGCTTCAACTTCTCATCATTGTAAGCTCTAATGTGAGTATATTTTTAACAAGAACTCCAAAAGTATATATTAAGAGCGTTTATTGAAAAACACCCTTTATTTACTATATTACAAAAAAAATACAATTTTTTTTATAATAGATGGCATTATTGAATAATTTGTTAGGACAAAATTAGATATTTAATACATTACTTATTCGACATCTCTTTATAACGAGAAAAAAAAATGCGGGCAATTCTTGATGACTGCTTTCTACACATATGAAAAGCTAAAAGTATTTTTAAGTAAAAAAGTATCATTAGCATAATTGAAGATTAAAACTTCCAAAAGAAAGGCATTATTGAATGATAAAAACTCTTTCTTCTAAAAGAACATATTTTTGAACAGGACGATAAAAGTTAATGAAGCCGCATTTTATTCATGATATTCACCGTAATGGAATCACGATAAGGAAACTAAGCAAACAAACGAAAAAAAGGAACAATATTAATATATTAAAAAATGCATGCGTTGAAAGGAAAATAGAAGAATAAAAATATACGTATTTTTGACTAAATAAAAATCATTTTTAAATGAATATGAAATATCTATTATGTTCGAGACATTGAAATTTTTAGTACAGAAAAAAAATTTAATGGCTCTAAAGTGAATTCATTATAAAGGAATCCATAATAAACCATTTAGTTTATATTTAATTTAAATTTACCTCTTTCATTTTTTTTATCTTAATTTTTTTCAGGGGAAAACAAAGAAACATTGTAATTTGGGATGTTTCAAATCTGTTCACCAACCTCTATAGTTACTTTATTGTCATCCTTGTTTAAGGTGAAAGTAAATTTTTAGCAAACTGAAATTTTTCTTAGATGAATATTTTCCGCAACTAGCTAATTCATCCAGAAACAAAGCAGCAAATTTAACAAGAAACGAGCTTATCGCCATCTGGTGCTAGAAAACTAGAACGAAAATTAGCGAGTTTCAAAGTTCGAAAGTCTGTTAGAAAACAATTGAAATTTTGTATTATCAAACACAAGGCATCAATTAAAATTTGAACCCTCTAGCTTTCCCACCTTTCTTGGTTTTTATTTTCATGCCTGATGAAGGGAGGTTGGTTCCTCCAGAATCCGCCATCTTGAGCAGTGGAGGCTCAGGAGATAGAGCGCTCACCTCCCGATGAGGTAAATCGGGTACGAACATCAACGATAGTTGGCTTATATGAACATTGGGAAGATTTACCACGCTATCTAATTTCTTTTATCACTTTTATCAAATGCACGGCCCTAAATCAAATGCGCCTAAGTTTTCCTCACAATAATCAATTAATTTAATTCTTGATTATTTATGCGTAGTTTGAAATGTGAAACAACGCAAGTAGAAATATTCATAATATATCTAAAAATCGTTTCGAGAATAAATATTTATGATAAGCTAGGGAAGCTTCCTTTACATCAACAATTTACTCTAATATGAAACGTAGCAAAGGTTTTGAAAATTTAACAAACCAGCATTTCCCACAAATTTGTTCTTAATCGTATTCTTTACCCATCAATATTACTTATTCTATTTTTATGCAGTTCTAAAGTTAAGAGACTTTCGAATATCATATACATTTATATTAAAACTTCGAAATATAACAATACACGATATATGCACGGAGTGAACAAAATATTTAAGAATTTTTCGAAAAACATATTTCTGTAGTAACTAGAACACTTGTTCGTATTTACTCTTCTATTAGTTTCGAAGAATTGAAGTTACAGTTCATATAATTATCAGAAATATGTATCATATCCAAATCAAAACTAAAACTAAGAACAAGAAGGGCAGAGAAAGTATTTTTTATCAAATTCGAATTTATATAAAATCTTTCCTTTACTTTCAGTTAATTTGCCTCCTTCAAGAGTTTTATCCTCAGAGAAATATATCGCTTCCACTCTAATGTTAGAGCACAAAAGGACGATGATTTTTTTTTTAAATTTTTTAATAATCATTTGGTCAGTTGGTTTGTTTTAATTCTATGATTATTCCATTGTGGAACTCTTACTGCAGTGGTGGCTCAGGGGATAGTGGTTTCCAATGCGGTGAACCGTGTTTGGATCCAGCGATGCACCTAGAAGCACGAACTCTGCACCAGTGCTACGTAAAACATTCTCAGTGGTAGACGGACGATGAGTTAGAATCCACTTAAAGTCATCCTAACCGTGGTAAGTTTTCGTGGTTTTCCTCTCCCTGTAACGCAAATGCGGGTTAGTCTCATCAAAAAAGTCTTCCACGAAGGCAAATTTCTCCCAATACTTGATCCGGGAGTTTCCTTGTCTTCTGGATTGGGTATAAAATGACAAGGCTACGGAATTGAACATTAGAAACCATAAACTCAAAATTGGGTCGGAAAATAAAATAAAGTGTGGAATTCTTATGTATATTAATTCTTATGCATATTTCAATGTTGAATTTAGTGCGAATTAGCATGGATGACGCGTATCATTAATTCTTTAAAACTAATGGAAGAATAAATACGGAAAAGCGTTATTAATGTAGATTTTTTTTTTCTTTTCTCTGTTCGTAGTAGAAGTTATTCTATAAGAGATTAAAATAAACAGCAATAAGTAAAAATATAATGGAAATACATTTTATGTCTTATAGAATTAAAATATAAAATAAAAAATTTAGAACTGATTCGAAAATTTTATGTTTCTACTTTAATATACTTTTATGTTACTTTAGAAATTATGATGAAATGCAATTATCTATTTTAAACTACATCAAAAAATTGTTTAACTAAAAAGAATTGCTATAAAAAGCATTCCACTTCTCTCTACTGGATTCGAATTCAAAGGAAGGCACTGGCCCACCCTGGGCTGTCTAGCCAAATATGATGATAAAAAGCATTAAAAAAAATTCATAATTGCTTTTAAAAATATAAGTGGAAATTAGAAAAGAAGCTTCCTTCGCATTTTGAACTGTTAGTTAGCAAATTTTTACACTTTCTGTTCGAAATTTTCTATCAATGTAGAAAGAAGAAAAAAAATACAGGATTAAACATTTTTCGCAAACTAGCAATAATAGTTTAATTGATAAACTCGCAATAATAGTTTAGTTATTAAATTTATTCCAATTCTTTAGATTTTTTCTAATTATAGAAAGTGTTTCAACGGTATTTTAAAGAATTACTACTTTTTTTTAATATTGTTGCACATATGCATTCTTTTGTGCTCAATTCAAAGACGGCTTATACGCCCTTATCAAGTTGGAGAACAAATAGCACAAATCAGAAAAGTACGTCTCAAAAATGCATCCAAGTATACGGTGGATTCGAACTTGATACATCTTCGCTATAGAGGGCTTATGAGATCTGCCGCTGGTTCAGTGCGGTCCCATGACGAATGTTAATGAAGTCAATAGTACATTTCTCCTGAGCATCTAAAGGGAGTTACGATTCGGTTTAAATATTTTAATCTTCTCTGATATTCTCGTTTTTAATTTTTTATATTGAATTTAATATTTATGTATTTATGTTACCGTTATTTTTTAAATTAATAAAAGAATAAATACTGTGAAATTTAATTTCTTGTAGTTACTTCATAAATGATTTTTTATAAATTATCTGTATAGATTTTTCTTTCCTTCGTCCTTACTAGAATTTATCAACCAACAGATTTAAATGAAACGGGGAAAAATAGCATACATAGAAATGTAACAATAAAACGAACTTCAACTCTAACTTTCAAACATCATCAATTAAACACTTCCAATTAAACCCTATAACCAGTGGATCTACTGTAACAGCCGACCGCCCTGTGTAGGGGGCAGGGAACTGTCCTTGCATCAGAAAGGTCCTGGGTTCGAATCCCGGGCAAGGCATGGATGTTTATTTCTCTCGATGTGTGTTCTATGTCCTTTCTCCTTTGTGTGTGAATGTGACCAGCCCTATAAACGGGTTGTGGTTGTGTGAATGGTGTGGCAGAAGTCGAATTCCTAGCCATAGATGGCGCCACTGAAAAACAGGAGCAATCGCACCCCCACTGCCTAAACAGGCATACGACAAAAAAAATATACTGTAACTGCAGTACGAAGAAGCTTTGGCAAAGGCATTACCCTGATGTTACAGAAGAATCTTTTCTAGGATTTCAAAGTTTTTAAAACTGTAATTTTTAAATTATTTACTTTATGCATATAGTCTATGAGTCAAAATTCCTTCATGAAGTCAGTTATACAAAAATGCATACGTAAAATAAAATTAATTTTTACAAATATTATAGCATATCTGATAACATTTGATAAATGTTTATCCCCATGAAAGATAAAAATAATATTACTGTCGGAAGATTTGCGATTCTCAGATCTTTAGGTGAGTATGGAGAGAAAAAAAAATAGAGATTTATGAAAAAATCGATTTGAATGGTTTTTTCAAGAGCCTGTTTCTC
The DNA here is from genome assembly GCF_043381705.1 of Parasteatoda tepidariorum. Classification (NCBI taxonomy): domain Eukaryota; kingdom Metazoa; phylum Arthropoda; class Arachnida; order Araneae; family Theridiidae; genus Parasteatoda; species Parasteatoda tepidariorum. The sequence goes on from NC_092205.1 coordinate 10,437,947, forward strand.
TACTTATTTGTTATGTAGATACCGCTTTTCCTCGAACAAATTTTGGCAAGAGCTCAAAATCTTTTTTAAAATGCCTCCAGGGACTTACATCTCTTGGAAATCATTTTGGAATTTCGATAATGCTAAAGCTTTAACATTTTATTCCAGAAAAAGAACACAGCTTTCAATTTTATTTTTTTTAAGTCCCAAAACGATGCTGCTGGAATGATGAAAAATTAGATGCGGTTTGATGTCATCTAGATACGACAGGAATTATTGCATTCTCTCAGTCATAAATATTTTTACTGATTCAGATGGGAATTATAGCGGCGTGTTTTGTTGGGATTTTAGTATTTGCTTTTTCCATATGCTCAGGTTTTTATTTTTAAAACAGAAAACAAATATCACTTTTCCGTTGTAGTTTCATTTTTCACTTTTTGTGTGTGATTTTTATGTCCTCTAGCTTGAAGTTTGTGTGTACAGAAAAGTGAAATTGAAAAGAAATTGTTTGAATATCAAAAACGGTTATCATTATGCTTTAAAACAGTAGGGTGAAAACCAACGTTTCATGAAGAAATGTGACACTCATTAATTTCATTACGATATTTTTTCAGGAAAAGCATAGAATATAACAGGTGGCCAAGCTCTTACATAGTCGAGCCATTTTTCAAAATTTGAAATTTTTCTCGAGCCGCAATTAAATACGTATTTACAAGGCATGAAAAAAGGTATTAACAATTTTTTTTTACATAAATTATATTTATTAAGGGCGTATAAGTAAAAGTACAAAATATGTGTATTGAATTTAAATATTAAAAATTAAACACATTTATTTTACTTCACTTGATAATTCTTAAAAATTTGGTGAATAATTGGTGTCAGCACTTCTCAGTAATTATTTAAGATGCTGGTAAGTTTATACTGATGGTTAGTTAAAACTGATAGGTTTTTGGATTTCACGAATTTTAAAGTGGAATAAAATGATTCACATAAGTACGTTGTTCCGAATATTGAAATAATTCTACAATTAGCCTTTTTTAATTCAGGAAACTTCGATTCTGGTACGAATTTCCAAAATTCAGCAATCGACGTCGACTTATATTTTAGTTGTAGAGCTTGATCTTCTTGCATCTCTATTAATTCTAATTCTACAGATGCTTTTTTTGTCTCAATTATAATGGGAATGGAAAACTCATCTTGAATTGAACAACGTTGCACTTAGTCTTTCATGTTTGCTCTCAGTAGTTTAAAAGACATTTTGAAACACATACGGAGCGATAATAATTTTTTAAAATATAATAGCACAAAAATTAAAAAGGTACTCGGGTACATTTATCGAGAGCCACAAATAAACCTTCAAAGAGCCGCATGTGGCTCGCGAGCCGCAGTTTGGCCACCTCTGGAATATAAGGTAGTCCAATGCAACATTCAAGCTGCTATTTCGTCTAAAACAGCATTTATTGGGACGAAATTAGGTGTGGTTCAAAGTTGGAATTGGTATAAATTGACTAATTGAAGATTGTGAGGAAAACAGGATAATGAAAATTGACAGTTGAAGATTAAAACTGGATCATAATTAATGAAACTTTTATTTAGTAGTATTTGTAGAGCTCGAGATGCAAATAATAAGTTTTATCCATAAGACTTAAAATTAATTTAATTTTACATAATAATATTAATAAGGACAGGCCGTGGGAGATAAATCCCTCATGACCTGCCTAATCAAAAGCCAAATTAAAATGTCATTGAATTGCTCTCAACAGACAGATAGAATCACGGGAAGAGATCCATGGTTGGTGAGTTATCGAAAGATAACATAGCCAAAATTAAGCCAACCCCCCAATTGGGTTTGAAGTACTTTGGCGATCGCGAATCACCAACAAGACTGTGAGAATTAGTATAACTATGTAACAGAAACATATTTGTGGTAAGAAATTTAAAAATAAAGAGTTATAAATATATTTTTGTTTTCGATTAGGCGCGACAGTAAATTCTTGAGTCTACATTAGTATTGAAATAAAAAGCTAGCCGTTACATTGATCGATAAGAAAAGAATAAGTTATTTTATGTTCGCTTTTAAGAAAAAAAATTAACTAATTGATTTAATTTAAATATAATTTGATTAATAATGATTTGAAAAATAAGTTCAAGTAATTAAAGAAATTTTAAAAGCTAGGAAATATGTAATGCCAATTGAGGCATCACAGCATTTATCCGTTTTTATTTTGAAAATAAGTAGCAAAAAAAAATTTCATATGTTATTAAAAAACGATCTATTTGAAACAAAGTTTTGATCACTGATATCATCTAATGTAAACTACATATGCTGCTTGAAATATTTGATCAAGTTCATTATATATATATATATATATATATATATATATATATAAATACAGGAAAATACGAAGAAAGTTAAGAAAAACAATAAGTTTCATTTATTCCGCATAAACTGCAAGTAAACAAAACTCTTTAGATAAGTTCAAAATGAATATAAAACAAAGGAAAATTA
>NC_092205.1:10440489-10446775 GCF_043381705.1 Parasteatoda tepidariorum
ATATATATATAAACATATATATATATATATATATATATATATATAAAGCCGAAACCATAAATTGAAATTAATGCAAGACAATTTGAATATAATTGGCTCTGAAATTTTGAATAAACTATCAAATAAATTGCCCCAGTAACGATCGCTTCTACTGGATGTAAATTTGGAAAGATTTCAGATAAAATTCTATTCTGAACGATGCAATTAACTTGAAAAAAATTTATATTTGAGTGAAATGATATTTCTTATGTCATTTATTAGAAGAACTTTAAAAACAATGGAAGTAGTAGTGTATATTTTTCAATAAAAATTAAGGTGTAGTATGTATATTTACAATGAGACGAAAAATGTTATATTAATTTTTATTGTAGGGCTTACTTCAAACTTTCTTGCTCATTAACAAAAAGTAGCAAGTTTATTACGACCGAATTTGGCTAATTTATTAAAAATAAGCTCAGTGCTTCAATTGAGTAATCCTATTTGAAATATATTTCTACGTGTATTTCAATCATAAATTATATCCACTTTAGAAGTACTCTGATAAAGAGGAACCAAACATGTAAATTAAAAATTAATGACATGATTGCAAATGACATGCTATGACAAGATAATGACATGATTAGTGATATGATTAATGGCATGATATGACATACGAAACAGTCAAGGATAGACCCTGGGCTTCTTCAAATTTTGATACCACGTGCTCCTAACTTAGGTCTTTTATTGGGTAAGAAGTAACCAACTCGAAGATTTGATAATTATACTTCCTTCAAATATAGAAACTATACAACCATAATAATGTCTTAACAAATTTATCGACTAATATTTTTTATTTAACTAGTATTTTAAACAAAAAAATTTATAAAATCCTTCTTAATAATTTTAGTTAAGGTTTTTAATAATTAGTTTTTGATTAAGAACAAAATATTTTTTGAGTTTATTACGGCAGTAGATTTAGAAAGAAACATAGTTTAGAATCTATTCTTCGAACACAAAAGAAAAAGCTATTTTTACCCTTATAATAAAGCTAATTTGATATTTTTGTCTTAATACCCTATCAGGTGAATGCTTAAACCAAAATAATATGTTATTGGCTTTTTGTTAACTTTAAATGTGTTATTTGTGCTTTAAACTTTTTTTAGACCTTACTCAGCATTTTAAATTATCAATATAGTAAAACAAATATAGTCTACCTTAAGATAGAGATGTTTTGCAGTTTTTAATTTGTATATATACGAAAACCATAATAATGTATCTAAGTGAAAAAATTGCTTATTTATTTACTGGATGTTCAGTAAGAATTGTCCTTCATATATATTTTAAAAACTCTCCTCGTCAAAAATTTAGTAAAAGGCTTTGACATTGAAGATTCACACACACTCTCAAAACTATCGAATCACTAGTCAACAATTAGGACAAAAGATAATTAGCACTTAAAAGGTAGCTTAATATATTGAAAATTATCTTATAACATTAAACTTTGAGTAAATGAAAAGTGAATTAAAGTGTTTTTTACAGAATTATCGGAATAATAAGCAATTGAGTAAATAAATAATCGGAACATCGAGAAAATGTTTTATATGTTACAATATTAAGAAATCATTTACTTATAACCGATATTTCTTAATAATGCATTGCAATGAAATAATTAAGCTGCCGAATAATTAAGTTTGAAAATATCACAAAGATTAGTTTAATGCACTAAATAATAAAATTAAAATAATAATATGTTATATCGAAAAAATTAAAAATAAAAACTATTGTCCATAAAGAGAGAAAACGAAAACATACGAACCAATTACAGTACATTTAAACTAATTACTGTAACATTAAAAAACTTCTTGTTGTTCAAAAGTTTTCAAAATTTACGGTCGTTAAGAAAAGTTTTTTTGCCATTTGCTATTTTATTTTCAAGGACTTATTATAGTATTTTTTTAAATATGAATATGAATGCATTTATCTCTTCTGCATTCGAGACTTTTTCCATTGGAAGTACCCTCTGCTGTTGAGAGATAAGTGCAAGTGAATTTCCATATGGAAGTGAATTTGCTTTTTCTTTCCTTCATAGACAAGGTATAAATGCATAAAAGTGGAATAAATAACTGAGATTTGTGTGTAAACAGTTAGTTATAAAGTAAGAATAAATATAACGAGCGAAAAGTCTTTTTTTTTTTGTAACTTATAAACATATTGCTTCTCAACTTTAAATTATATAAATATGCCGTTTGTCACATCTTTCAGCTCCAAAATTAAATGAATAAATTTAAAACTTTCGCAAGTTCAGAATAAATTTATTAAAATCAGATATCCCATTCAACTAATTTGATCTTCTTTAAGACACCACTGTTGAAACTGGCTAATTGAAAAGTTTAGCTTTCTACTAATTCACAAATGCAACGATTTACTGATTTTCCATTCAGTTTATTTGATACTTCCTTAATTAGCCAATTACCTGATTGTGCTACTTATTATTTTACCCTTCTACTGATTCACTCGTACACAAATGCAACCATTCATTGATTTTCCAGTCAACTTATTTGATATTTCCTTAATTAGCCGATTCCCTGATTGTTATACTTATTAGTTTACTCTTCTACTGAATCACTCGTACACAAATGCAACCATTCATTGATTTTCCATTCAACTCCTTTGATATTTCCTTAATTAGCCGATTCCCTGATTGTTATATTTATTAGTTTACTCTTCTACTGAATCACTCATACACAAATGCAACCATTCATTGATTTTCCATTCAACTTATTTGATATTTCCTTAATTAGCCGATTCCCTGATTGTTATACTTATTAGTTTACTCTTCTACTGAATCACTCATACACAAATGCAACCATTCATTGATTTTCCTTTCAACTCCTTTGATACCTCCTTAATTAGCCGATTCCCTGATTGTGCTACTTATTAGTTTCCCTTTCAACTGATTCACTAGTACACGACTGGAACGATTCATAAAACTAATATGTAATTCGCCGATTCAATAAATATACGGTTCATTAGCTTTCCCTTCAACAGGGAAAAAAATTCTGATACAATTACCATATTGTATGATAGAGACATTTCTGGTACAAAAAATCGTAATTCTATTTGATAAAACCAAAATAATCCATATTTAAACCATTAATTTAGTAGTTTTCCTTTCAAATAGTAACGGTTTAACGGAAATTCTTGTTTCTAAAATTATTATCACACACTTAATATAAAACAAATACAAGTTCTTATCACCACACATTTAATAAAAAATTAAGACAAAAAATGAAAAGTAAATCTAACTGAATAAATGGTTTTTATAACATGCCTTATGGTATCCTGATAAAATCATCACATCTTACTACATTTACGAAATTTTATCACACATTATAAAATCACAGTTTATTATTAATTTTACCGTAATCTTTATCAAAGTTCTTCGGTAAAAATTACTGAACTTTTTGATGAGCCAGAAACTGGGTAAATTTTTCCGTATTCTAGTAGTTTTGACCATGCTTTTTTTCTCAGTGTACCGATTGACTGATTTAGTAATACAACGTTTCACTGTTTCCCTGCTTAAAATAATTCTTTGAGTTAAAACCCTGATTCGTAAATACAATAATACCTTGGTTAATTTCTCTTTTTTTAATTACATTTTCTTTATAAATTATCTTCATTAATAATCAATCATAATAATAACTGCCAAATCAATGCGCTTTTCATAAAAATACATAAAATGACGATTCTTAAAAGGTATTTTCAAAAGCTTTTTCAAAAGCCACTGTTGGAGTATCTTTGACGCTAAGTAAAGCATTATTTTTCAACTAAATGTACCATTCTGTAAAAAAGAATTGAATGTTCATAAGATTGAACAAACTTTAAAAAAAAAAGCTCAAATTTGATACGGTTTTTCCATCTTGATTTAATTAATAAAAGTCAATAAATGATTTTCAGTTTTCGCACACTTTTATGAGGTAAAATAATGCAGTGTTACTGTAACTTATCAAAAATTGAAATATTGTCGAACAAACAATTCAGATTTTTAGAAACAAAAATTGGTTTTTCTTCTTGACACTGTGAACCATTTTCGTTATCAGTGTGAAGGGGTCTCGTTATCTGTGTTAGTTCTGTCTAGGATGAACAAAAAATAACCTGAAAATCTTGAATAGCAATTGCGAAAGCATTTGGCGAATAAATTGCGTTTATTTTATCAGTGTTGAGAATTATCGTCTGTTTAATCTTTAACTTTGATCTAGTTCATAAAATTAAGTTGCTATGGTAACAGTTTGTTTTTGCTTTTTGGAGCTTATTGGTTCTTTTTTGAGGAGAAAAAACAAAATGGCTTTGAGTTGATATTTATTTATTTTTGAGCAATAATATATTCATATATATGCCCTTTTATGTCTTTGATCGTTTCGAGTTTTATTAATGAAGCGAATATTTCCTATATTTTTGTGAATAGAACTATGAAATAAACCATTTTGTGTGTTTTAAGTCGTTTATGGAATAATTAAGAACATTGACATCATTAACTAACGCTGATTCGAAGCTCAAAACGAAATTAAATAAATGGAACATTTGAAGTGTATCAATCGTCAAAGATAAAAAAAAAAAGAGAAGTGTCTCATTTAAACGTAACTTTAATGAAATTTACGCAAGAAAATCATAAGTAACATCGTACAGGATATCAGCCGTTGAACATAAGGAGAAGTGAAAAAGCACAAAAAAATTTATAAATAGTTTTTTTTCCAATGTGCACCTGTGTTATCATTTTTCGTCAATTTAGGGATTTACAGGGCAGATTTGTTGACGTCTCCTTCAGGGGCACCATATTAGGTGGGCCAACGTTGCTCCCACAGTAAGGACAGATAGTACAGAGAAGGAAAGAACATCCATGCCTTCCCCGAGATTCGAACCCAGAACCTTTCTGATGCAAGGGCAGTTCCCTAACCCCTACACAGGCCGGTCGGCAATTTAGAAATAGTATATAAGCATATTTCATTGATTTGAATTCAGTTCAGTTCGTTTTAGGTTACACTTTAGGTTTGCTGTTGGGTCTTTCAAAAGGTACACAAGAACTTTGGTATTTAAATCTAGTTATGTTGATTAGATATGCGCAACAATTATAAAAAATTATTTATCAAAATTTCCTTAATAATATAATAAATTAAAAGGTCAGATGAGTGGGGATTCGTTAGTATGAATTTTATAATATTTTATTTTTACAATATTTTATTTTTATAAATCATAAAAATTTCGTTTATTAAAAATTGCATAGTTTCAAACGATGAAGTAAACTTAGAATATCCGCATTCAATGGCAATTTGAAGTTCCTAGATATAAGTTTTTATTTCCTTTGAAAAATAAGCTTTTGACAGATTTCTCACTTTCATTTCCTTTCTGTTTGTTGACGAAAATAATTTTTGCTTGCCTGCAATATATTTCCATACTATTGCACTTTGAACGCACACTCCATCTAAATTTATTCTGTATCTTCTTCAAACGGACAATATTTGTGCGATTTGGCTTAAACCCAAATATAGGAATTTTCCATGAAAGTCAAGAATAAGCCTCCAAAGAAACAATTTTTTTTTGCTTAACTGCTCGAGAAAGTTGTTGCTCTGCTGTAATTCAGGAGCACATATGTAACAGATGGCAAAAGGAAATAGAGTTTTTATGCATATGTATTAGTTACCAGCTAAAGTTTACAAGTATAGGGTCGTGAGCTTTTCTGATTCCGTTTTTATTAAAAACATGTTTCTCTAAAGATTCAATGTTTATAAAACATGCATGTTTACATTTTCTTTAATAATTCGAATTTTTTTGACAATTTAGACATAACTGCAAAATAAAAGGTTCAAAATTAAGGAATCTTTCCTACAGTGATTATATGTGAAAGTCAGTTGGTTTACTCGTGGTAGTTATGTTAATCTACTTTTTGGGGGTTTCTTAAAACTCTCTCTCTTATTAACTTCCTACAAGTACTAACTGCTTAGTTAGGGGGACGTTAACTGGGGGGGGACTACCACCCTCAGATCACTATCCTACAACATTCGGAATAGATTTTGCGGATCTTTTGGGACTACTTTGAAACACGAGCTCGATCACCATATCTAAACCACAGAATTCAAATATTCTTGTTTAAATAATTAATGTGCTCGTATATGGATCATCGTATGGCATTTTGACAGTACTTAGAAGGAAAATTATTACACATCTTTATTGTAAAAAGCAACAAGTATATACACACACACACACACACACATATATATATATATATATATATATATATATATAAGTTCAA
>NC_092205.1:10448172-10451102 GCF_043381705.1 Parasteatoda tepidariorum
AACAGTATTTAATGATTTATATATATATATATATATGTCTACTGATCTCCAATTTCCCCTGCAATTCACACAAGTTTCATCTTAACTGAATCAATTTCATCTTAACTGAATTTCGGAAAATAATTTTCCTACCTCTTCCAACCCAAATAGTTTGCTATCCTTATACATCAGAACTAGTTTGACATGGAACGGTATCACTAATGAGAGCGAAATTACAGAAAGTACAAAATGATTTTTAATTTCGATTTTCAAAACGGAAAATCTCACTGCAAAAATTGGGAAGAAATTGGGACTAGTTGCCCCATCTCTTAGCTATATTTAAAAATGCAAAAATAATCGCGGATTTTAAAGAGAGGTGTAAGTAGCAGCTAATTCAATTTCAACGATGCAACTTTTCCCTTCGTCGCATGGCATGCGACGCTGACCGTGCGGGCACAAAGACTCCGAACGCATGAGATGCAACCTCGACAGAGAAGAAGTTAAACGAGTTTTAGACATTTAAGTTTGTAAAACTTATCCATATATTGCCGATTGAAAGGAGCGACGGAAACTTAATTATTGCATCATCTCGTGACCTGATCCCTGAACATTATTCATTAGTTTATTTTTGCTTACATCTTATCAATTATCTAAAGTTTAATTTTTTTTTTGATGAAATTGTCATAAAATGTTATTCTGGAAAGTATATTGATTTCAGAATAATTCATTATTTTATAAAGCCATCTTTAAAACAGAACCATGAACTAAAAAATGAAAAAAAACCTAGCCTATATATTTTTCCAAAAACAAACTTTCTGAAATCTTCATTGTTTTTAAAGCGACAAATGTGTTGCAAAAAGAAAAAAATATATGAAATTTATGTTTTTCAAAAAAAATTAATTAGTTAAATGGCCAATACTTAAATTTTGTTCTTTATTTTAAGCCATAAAATACAGGGTGTTGCTTAAAAGCCACCCTTAATATATATTTTTAGAAACCTTAGCAAAAATGAAGATAAAAAATGGATGCATTAGGATGGCAAATAGTTAACCCAAGAAAAAAAATTATTTCGAAATATGAAAAATCACTGTACATCAAGTCGGAAGTTAATAAACAGCAAGATTGGTTTGATTGTGGAAAAAAATCAAATAAGAGTTACAATTTCAAGTTTCAATCTTTAATTAAACCTGTATTATTACATCAGATTTCGTAAGTTTCTTTTTTCCATTGCTAAATATTTAGTTGCGATCGCCTCTACTAATTGAAAATCACACCTCCCAAAACCGTTATCAAATTTCAGTTTTTTGGGTTTTTTTTTTTTTTTTTTTTTTTTTTTTTTTTTCATTTTTTNTGGGGTTTTTTTTTTTTTTTTTTTTTTTTTTTTTACTTTTTTGCGTTCAAATATTATACTGCTTTACATACTATCAATTCTTAATAAATGAGCTGTTTTCAATACTTTGGGAATATTCTTTGTTTATTTGGCTAAAAATCTCAGACGGATCCTGAGGTCGCGTTCCAATATTCGCACCGGTGACACTGGTTACACGAAAGCAAACTAGTCACGTGACCTCAGTTCGCACCGTAATTTAGGAACGATCGGTGCGGTTAGGTCCAGTTCTGGTTGCCATTAGCAACCAGAAGAAGACGCTCTCCTCTTTCGGAATCTTTGAGAAAAATATATTAGTGATAACAAATTTATTTTTTGTTCTATTATATTTATTTCTTGACCATTCTATTTTTGCATTACTTGTTAAAGAATATATATTTCTAGACTTTTAAAGCTGTTTCATATAATAAAGCAAAATATCATGATTAGTTTCAGTTTATCTTATTTATTTTTTAAGTAAACTAAAAATAGAAAGTAAAACTTCTGTTTCTTATTGCATATTTTTCCTATTTAAATGTTTATTTTAAAATCCATCCATCATCTCAATAAGTTTTATATTTAAATATTTAACAAAATTAAAGAGAAAAATAAAAACTGCTTAGTACAATTTTTATTGTTTTTCTTTGAAATATTTTGGAAATCATATTTTTGAAAAATTAGTGAGTTTTGATTTCTTAAATTTAAAAAAAAATATTTAGCTTGCTTTAAGCTTTATTCTTCATGTAAATAGCGTAATTAATTGACTTTAAATACATAATAAACTTACTTTTATAATGAATTTTCTAAAGAGAGCAACTTTATCTTAATATAATAAGATCTTTTAAAATGTAAATTTGATAGCATTTCAAATACATGAGATGCAATCTTTGAAATGTCTCTCATTGTAAGCTTAAATGTCAATGACAAACAGTCAAAATAAGTTTAAAATTTGATTGCTAGAATTTAGAAAAATTAACACAGCTTCTATTTTGATAGAGATGGTATATGGTGCAATGTTTATGAGCAAATTGACAACTGTGTAATAAATATATTTTCACAGTGAAATTTTTCACGAAAGCTAATTTGTTTACATGAAGAAATTTTAAAATGAAGCTTCCTCAGTTCCTCTAACAGAAATTGAAAATAACCATGTGTTAGATAAGACTAAAAAGATCAAAATCCAGTTGTGAGATTTTTTTCTTAGCTGCAGTTAAAGCATTTATATATATAAAAAAAAAGAAGTTAAGTAATTTTTATTACTGACCATATTGTAAGATATTTTTATACTAGCCAACTTTGGCGAGAAGCTAAGTCACCTTTCAAAATTATCTTGTACAATATATAAACTTTAACGGTAATCAAGTCGAATGCAGAGCACAACAGTATTTAATGATTTTAATACTTCAAACCCACCTCCAATCCTAACAGCATAATTAGTTGTAAAAAATATATTAACCAAATTTTTTTTCACCTTTTAGCTGTTGCCCCAGTTGAAAGTACTTTGATCACAATTTTAAAAAAATAGTTAACACAGAGGAAAAACTTAGATCACTGTGTGGTAAAAAAAATCCCTCCTAATACTGGA
>NC_092205.1:10451602-10522651 GCF_043381705.1 Parasteatoda tepidariorum
ACACTGGTGCGAATATTGGAACGTGCCCTGAGTAATCAGTTTAATAAGAAAAATGGCGAAAAAAAATCACGTAATTCTAACGTAACTTCAAAGTAAAGCAGCGCCTAATGTATTTGCCATGAAAAGATCGGCTTGGGGACATTTTTGCCAAATGGGCAACACTTAGCGACTATTTTGGTAACAAACTGATAATTCTGTAAACTTTGAATTTCAAAGCAATGTTTACTGCATCGTGCCAAAATTATTTCGAAACGCGCCAAAATTCCGGCTTTTTTTCGCCAAGCCTATATGGCCTAGTTACGTCTCGCAATTTTTAGTTAAGTAGCGCAATTATTAATTAGAATAGAATAGTCTGCCTGTGAATGCAATAGTGTTTTGACCTGAGAACCTCGAGTGAATTAGTTCACTGATCCGCCTGCGACTTTGAAGTTTGTGTTTTGCTGATAAATTCCGGTGATTCTCCAGCTGTATTTCGCTGCTAAGTGAGCTATAATTTTCAAATCTGAGTACTGTACTGTAAATAGTCTTGTTGTCTGGAAGTTTCTTCGGAAGCCTTGAGGACTGTTTTATTCGTATCGAATTCTAGCAAAACTTTGCATTCGGTACATTTTTGATCTTACAATCTGGGTTGAAGTGAACGCGCATTACAAGAACAATGGTTGAGGACACCTGAATTCATTACCATAAAGTATTAGACTTTGCACGCAGGTATCAGACTGCCAAAGCGAGGGATCCATCCCCTCTGCAGAGAATTAAAATTGTGATGTCACGTCTTCGAACCATCCGCAGGGATGTTTCCCAGACTATCGCCAATAACCCATTGTTTTCCTCTCTATGTAATGCAAATGCGGATTAGTTCTTTCAAAATCACTCATCCTGTTAAAACGATTTGTCATAAAATGTTCTAATGTTGTCAGTGACCTTCCTCGTGCTTGAAACTACCTGTATGCCAAATTTCCTCGCTCTAGTTTTCAAACTTAGATACTTTTGACAAGAAAATTTGGAAGAACCTTAAGTTGATGTATCGATTTATTTATGAAGAATCTATATTATATAAAACACTAATACGTACGTATGTATCAATAAAACTGTTTTCATTTTTAACTGTTAGGCTTCGGCTTGCAAGAGCACGTAGTGAGCATCATATGTCTAATTGGGTGAATTCTCACCGAATTATCAAAAAAATTCTCACAAAATTAACTTCATCGAAGCCGATGCTTTACACCCGGCGTTCAGTACTATTTCGTATCGTTTTACAACACATGGTTTTAGCCCTCTGTTGGGAAAGACTTTAAAACAAAACTTACAACAGTTACTTTTCTCAACAACTGAAATTTAGAATAGTGTGATTAAGAAAAATATGTGAACTGTTTTCAATTTCAAATTAATATTGAAATGCACAGGTTTAGAATTTTCTACATGGAAAAGTTTTCGGAACTTCAGTGCTCAAAAAAAGTTCCGGGGGTTAGTGAGCGCCAGCGAGCAGGGAGTGAGCCTCCTAGTTTTATAATATTCCTTAAGAGAAGCAATGGCTCAGGAGATAGAGCGTTCCCCTTCCAATGAGATGATCCGGATTCGAATCCCAGCAATGGATATTCAATGCGAATTTCGTATCCAGCTTGAACCGATCACAGTGCTGACATAAAATATCCTCAGTGGTAAACGGATTATTGGTTAGACTTGCGGTCAAACTAACCATGGGAGGATTTCGAGGCTTTCCTGTCCTTTTAACGCAAATGCTGGTTAGTTCCATCAAAAAGTCCTCTACGAAGACAAATTTCTCCTAATACTTGATCCAGGAGTTCCCTTGTATTCTGGATTAGGTTCAAAATGACAAGGCTACGGAATTGAACATTAGTAGTCGTAAACGCAAAATTGGGCTGGCTGTTCAACGATGGTTAAAATAACCATTGTGTAGTTCTAGGGTTACCGATACTTTTGCAGTAATCTAGGGTGATCAATACTTTCGCAATACTTTCGCAATAAATAACCACTTTTGCATTAAACTGCTTTAAAAAAAAACACGTATGAATGAAAAAATATTTTTTTAATAAATTAATTTCCTACAAACTTTGTATTTCCTGAAATAATTGATAAAAATATGTAATGCATCGCAAAAAGAAATAAAATAACTAAGAAAATTGCTTTTTTCAAATACACTTTTTAAATAATAAAGCACTCATAGTTCGTTGTTTATTTTTAACAAGAAAATGTAAGAGTTTTCATAATTCTCTAAAACCGTTGAATCTAAGTCATTTTTAAAAAGAAATATATAAAGTAAAAACACAGCTTTCATTGAAAAAAAATTTATTAATCAAACAATTTTTTAAATTTTCTGAAATAATTCATGTAAAAATATGGTGTTGCAAAAAAATCTTCAAAAGTAAATTCCGTTTTTAAAGACGTTGTTTAAATCACAAAAAACTGATATATCGTTGTTTATTTTAGAAAATTTCAGGTTTTTTCATTATTCTTCATAATCGTTAAATCGAAGTTTTCTAAAAGAAAGAAAGTGAAAAAACTGTTTTCATTTAGAAAAACAAATATTATTAATCAAACTTTAAATTTTCTGAAATAATTTACTAAAAAGTACGAAAAATAGGAAATAAAACCATCTTTCGCATAGTTCGTTTTTATTAATATGGCAGAAATCTTCTATTCCATTTTTTAATTTTAAACTAGAAAATACAATCCTTTTAAAAGCAGTTTCAATACAAAATGAATTTTCTACATTCAACTCACGTATTTCATTACCTAAAAGCTTCCATTTTGTATTCATTTACTAAAAGCGGTTGGATATTTAATTTTTTTAACAAAACAAATTTACTCCAACTAAGCTTAGTTCTGAAATAAATAAATTTGGAATTTTGTATTTTTTGAATTAATTTATCCAAGCGGATCCATAGATTGAGTTTCGCGTATCTTCTTCTTTAAATGGTAATATTTTTGAAACCTAAAGCTGCATAATTTTCCCAAAAAGAAAAAATTAAGAATACTTCACTTCTTTTCAAAGAGTTTTTTTAAATTATGTTTAGAATTCAAGAAGACATAGCGCAATAGAAAAATATCGTGTTGGTTAAAGTAACACTTTTTATACTGATTTTTACAACAACAGAGGCGAGTAAAAAACTGCAAAAATAACATTTTGATGCATTAAATTACTATTCTGACCACATAAAATTGGCATGTTTGTTAAAAAATTGAAAGGTAAGGTCATTTCTAGTTCCTATTATTGAATACTTCTAAAATATCGCGCCATCTGATTTCTATAAAAAGTGCAACAAAAGAGAGAAGTAGTAGATGTGAGATTGTACAAATGTATCCGTGATTTTGTACTTAATACTTAAAAGGAACAAGTATTTTCATTAAATACATCATAAATTAATTAGTTCAATCCGAATCAAATACTTTCCTAATAAGGAAGTTTAGTCCTAAAAAAGATTGAATTTAAAATTAAAATAATTTAATCTTACTTATTCAACATGTAGATGGATTAATATAATTAAGTGAATATAGCATTTTATATCCGTATCGATTTGGTAATAACTGAGGGGAGTTTTATAACTAATTGCAAAAAATCAAAAAGTAAGATCCTTCCACGTTCCTATTATTAAATGCTTCTGAAGTATTGCGTCATCCGTCAACAATTATTCATCTTGTATCACTTCCGAATCAGTTCGATTTGGAGTAGGTTTCTTGAACTCCCATTCATCTAGGTTTCCGGCATTCATCTCCTATCAGTTTGATTTGGAGCAGGTTTTTTGAACTCCCATTTATCTAGATTTCCGATATTCACAACAACTATTCATCTCATACCAGTTCGATTTGGTGCAGGTTTCTTGAACTCCCATTCTTCTAGATTTCCGATTTTCTGAACAGGAATTCATCTCATCTCAGTTCGACTTGGAGCAGGTTTCTTGAACTTCCATTCATCTCCTATCAGTTTGATTTGGAGCAGGTTTTTAGAACTCCCATTCATCTAGATTTTCGGTATTCACAACAGGTATTTATCTCATATCAGTTCGATTTGGAACAGGTTTCTTGAACTTCCATTCATCTAGGTTTCCGGTATTCATCTCCTACCAGTTTGATTTGTAGACAGGTTTTTTGAACTCCCTTTCAACTAAATTTCCGGTATTCACAACAAGTATTTATCTCATGCCAGTTCAATTTGGAGTAGGTTTCTTGATCTCTCCTTCCTGAAGATTTACGATATTCACAACAGGTAATCATCTCACATCTGTTCGGAATTAGTTCTATTTGGAGCTATTTAAAAGAGTCACTAGGCCTGTCCTAACTTATGGATCCGAAACATGGTTAAGCAGTCCTTCCAGCTGTTTTTGAGAGAAAAGCGTTGAGAAAAATTTTCGGATGAGTTAGGGAGACAACGACGTACTTTTGAACAACATAGGCTATTGAAAGAAGCTAATATCAACAAATACATCAAAATAAATCCCTTAAAGCTTGCGGGTCACATCGATCAAATGGACCCTTCTTCCCTGACATTTAAGATCTTCAATTACAAACGAATGGGAACTAGATTTAAAGGTAGGCCTAAAATCAGATGGCTTGACCGTGTAGAAGAGGATTTTAAAATCCTCGGAATTACTAACTGGAAAACGTCCCTCAGTGGACTGATCGTTAAGACGCGGTTCCCAGCAGATCACCGAAGCATCACTGGCTGCTGTCAGTGTGCGGGTGGGTGACCACTTGGATTTGTCTACGTATGGACCGAAGGTGTGCGGTATGGATCCTCGTTAAACTGCTCTACAGTGAAGTGCTCGACTTCGCGTGCTGGTCGTCGGGCTACCAAAGCGGGGGTGCCATCCCCTCTGCAGAGGATCAAAATTGTGATCGCGTGTCTTCGGGTTATCCTCAGGGATGTTTTCCAGACCGTCGCCAATAGCCCATTGTGCAGCTCTAGTTGCGACGTAAATAAACAACAACAACAACTAACTGGAAAACAATCGCAAAGAAAAGAACAGAATGGAGGAAGGTTCTAGGAAAAGCTATGGCCCACAAAAGGCTGTCACAAGCCAATAGAAGAAGAAAATATCTAGATAAAACTCAATTACACGATGTTGTGATACTTCATTCCACTTCCTAAAAAGAGGATATTTAACAGCTTTCCCCTTCATGAAAAAAAGTATTTTTTAATATTTTGCTAGAAATCCAATCTTATTATTTCAAATATTTCAAAGGGAGAAAAAAGAGAAGCAATACTTTTTTCAAAGCAATTCCAAAACCGGAAGAAATTATAATTTCCCCAAAATGTCTAAAGATGAATTTTTACTCCAGTAAACCTCAGTTTTCAAGGTGATCTTGCATCTTGTGTAAAAAGTTTTAAAGCCATGAGCGTATAATTTTTTTAAAGAATTAGTTTCAGTAAGGAGTGCCACAACTTTAATTCTTTGGTAACATTTTATTTAAACCTCAAAAATGTGTATCATTTCAACACTAATTGCTCATAAAAGTATTTCAAATGATACCACTTAAGACTATTTAATATTTAAAACATTTTAAAATTTCAATAGAGAATTTTTAAATACACTTAAATATTTTTCTGTCTCAGAATTCAGACAATTTACTTGAATTTACAAATACGCGGCACGTTACATAAATTAAACGTTAAAACTCGAGTAGGTAATGCATTTTTCATCGATACATTTATTCATAATCTATTAGTTCCAAAGAAAACACTTCAATGAAAATATGGAAACTAAACTGCGAAGATTTGAATTGGAAGCAGAATTGTTTAAATATAAATTTTATCTCAGTTTTGCGCAGCTCGCCTTTTGTTCTAATCTCTGGAGATCATATACAAGAGCCTGTGATAGAATAAATTGAAATCCAGCTTTCATTTTGTTAATAGACCGAAGTGATAAATGACCAACACTCCAAATTAATTTTTCCCGGCAGTTATAGTCTGCAAATTACCTCTTCAGGGAGTTGAGAGTCACTTAATTTATGATTTTCATTTATCGCAAAGATTCAGACTAAACTAGGCTCTATTTCTTAAATATAAATGAAATCTTTCCTTATTGATATGCATGCGTTGCGTTGCTTGCACCTCTGCAATGATGTTGGTCCTGGACAATAAAATACCAAATCAAAAATCAACATATAAAAGAAGCCTTACCTCTACAGAACAATATTGTAAAGAATTTAAACATTGATATCATTAATAAAGCTAAACAAATTGTTAAAAGCACATGTAAATAGTTATACTATAGTTTTGGTTCACTAATACAGAACCTTCCTCGGTGTTACAATACAGCACTAAAGAAATAAGCACATAAACGCAGAAGCCAAATGCAAACAAATTATAGCAAAGAAGAGACATTATGTCGCTTGATTGCTTCTAATTTGATGAATTAAAGATAGCAATTGAACAAAACTATCAAGAAAACGGGAACTTGTAGAGCCACGTGTAATTTTGACAACTCGATAAAACTTGCTGGAGCTCAGTTAGTATGATCTACCCCACCCACCATATTCTCAAATCTTCGAGTTCATAGTTTATAAACATTTTTGTAATTACAAAATTCCTATAATGTTCCTGCTTCCTGTCAAAATTCAGGTTTTCGATTACTACAAGCTTCAAATCTTGAGCCGAGATGGCGCAGGGGATAGAGCGTTCGCCTTCTGATGAGGCGAACCGAGATCGAATCCCAGTCGATACGAATTCTGCATCGACTGCAGTGCTGACGTGAAATATCCTCAGTGGTAGACGGATCACGCATCCCCTTGCTGTCAAGCTAACCATGAGAGGTTTTCCACTCAACGTAACACAAATGCGAGTAAGTTCCATCAAAAAGTCCTCCATGAAGGCAAATTTCTTCCAATACTCGATCCAGAAGATCACTTATCTTCTGAATTAGGTTCAAATTACAACCCAAAATTAGGTTCAAATTGAACATCAATAACCCAAAAAATTGGGTTGGCTGTTCAAAGACGGTTATGTAAAAAGAAAATTTAAAAAAGGCACTTCAAATCTTTTGTTCAATTTCAATTGGAGAAGAAATAATTTTAACTGGAAAAACAGTATTTTTAAGTTGCTTAAAAAAGGGGAGAGGTTAGGAAATTTATTCATAATGTAATGGAAATATTTTCATATCTGCAGCTACTCATGTCAACTACTAACACCAAAGCACCAAAGTGTTTTTAGACTCGTAAAAATTTTAAAATCTTTGCAGTGGTTTGCCCCGGGTGGTTACAAGCCATGCCCTTTGAACCGTGATGGCTCAGAAGATAGAGCACTCGCCTCCCAATGAGCTGACCCAGGTTCGAATCTCAGCGATGACCGGTCAATACGAATTCCACACCCGGTTCATACCGATCACAGAGATGGCGTAGAATATGTCCTCAATGGTAGACGGATCGTGGGTTAGACCTCTTCCCATCTTGCAAGATTTTTATGGTTTCCCTCTCCATGTAGAGCAAATGGAAGTCATTTCTATTGACAAGTCCTCCTGGATTTATCCAGGAGTTTCCTTGCCTTCTGAATCGGGTTCAAAATTACAAGGCTACGGAGTTGAATTTTTTTTAACGGTGGGCACTTGGGATGTATTGTCCCATTGGCCAGGAGTGCCAGAGCTGCTACTCTCTTTTCGTTACCCAGTGAGCACCTGCGGCAAAGCCACGGCTGTGGAGCATCGTCGCCTACGTCACACAACCACAAACCCGTTTATAGGGCAGGTCACATTCACACAATCACAGAAAGGAGAAAGGATATAGAACACAGAGAGAAAAAAACATTCATGCCCTGAGCGAGATTCGAACCCGCAACCATCGGCTCCGCTGTCAGTCACGCTAACCACTCGGTCACCTGGTCGGCCGGAGTTGAATATTGATAGTCGTAAACTCAAATTTGGGTCGGCTGGATAATAAATAAAAATCTATGTCCTTTGAGTTAATCATTTTTTGTGATTTTTCTTAAAGTTCCATTCTTACCATTTTCTGGAATTTGCCAAAACCTTGCGATTATATTGCAGCAGGTACAGAAATGTTAACAATTTAATAATAACAATTCAATAACAATTTAATGTATGATTGATTATATATGTATAATATATGTATAATTATAAATGTATAATATATAATATGTGTATAATTTTAAATGCATAATTACATAATGCAATATATATTCGAGTGCTAAGCTTCAATATTCCTGCAAAATTGGCACAAACCTATCAGACAACCCTATAAAATATGTATGTGATGAGACATAAAACTATTTCAAAATCTTTGCAATTATTTACGAGAATTTCTTCATCCTTTAACCTGATGTTTGTTCCTTTTAACATACATTCATGAGAAATAAATTCGTTTTTAATCTTGACCGTATGAATTCAATAAATGTACTTCCCAAAATGTGAATTGCAAACGAAGTGTTAAAATGACACAAATGTGAGTGTCAGAATGGCGGAGAAAGGGACAAATAATCCGGCGTTTTCACACACGTATTCTCACCTGCAAACGGAGATCAACATGCTGGTGGCAGTAACTAATGAATAATGCAATAACATTTCATTTGCAGAAAATGGCACTGTTTACCTAATGAGTGACTGTGAATATGGCATCCGTCTCTCTGCTCAGAGTAAAGCGAATTGGATAGTTCTATCGCGTTCGTGAATATTATTCAGAACACTTTTCTCGTCAGAGGTTTTTTTTCCCTTATATTTTATTCTCCTTACAGAATGTTGCATAATATCCACTCTTCATATATATATTTTTAGAATTCTTGACAAAAAATATGCACATTAGGGATTGGAAATAAATATTAATAACAAAAATCGACATCCATAAATATTTTTCTTACACTTTACACGAAGCCCTCATTTCTTTTTCGCGTTGGCAACGACGAATTGAAATATCAAGAGCGTGAGCTGTCGTATGCAAGACACGCTTACAAATTTTTTCCATGAATTATCTTTTCACGCGTGGATGACGAAAAGCTGGACCAAATTGAGCTATAAATTGGGAAGAATTGAATGGTTAAAAGCGACTAGTTCATATCCATCAAATAAAGTGTTCTATATTATGTTTTAAATAAACAAAGGCGAATTGAATGATAATTTCATTCTTTGTTATTGTTATTCATTGTAAAATGAGTATTAGCCGTTTGACACCTTTACAGTGATGTCTTAAAAATTCTGAAATTTAAAATTGTGTTTTTAACAGCACTGTGGCACTTTAATCGTAGTTGGAAGCATGTAACTTGAGAAGAAGAAGATCACTGATACACAGACACGTAACGTATGACCTCAGGGCCAGTTGATCGCTAATAAACCAAATGGAGAGTTTGGTATGAGTTTTCTGTGACAGCAGAAAACTCGCGCCAACTCGTACGAAATTGTAAAAAATTGACTACTGATATCGAATTTGTAAAAAATACTGACCAAAGTGCACCAAAATTGGTGTTATCAGAAACGAATTCGATTACCGTATATCCCCTTGTTAGAGTTTAGATTCAACTTCGCGTTTTAAATTGTAAATGAAAGTTCGATTTGGTATTAACTTGAAATAAATTGTTTTTCAACACACATTTTTTTGAGCTATTCAACATCAAAATTTATCCAAATTACCTAAATTTATCTAATTAATTTATCTAAAGCATTTGCCAGATTTTGCATATTTTTATGAGACCAAGCAATGCGTTAGAGTAACTATTCAAATATTAAATGTTAAATCCCAAAAATGCATAATTAAATGCCAAATATTAAAAATTAAATCCAAATAATTTCGCAAAACTGTACGTGTTTTGTTTCAAGTCTACAAACAACTAAGATATTCTCTAGTTTTTAATCTTCTTCAAAAAAAAACAGTTTTTACATTTTATTTCTTCATTTCTTTTTTTCTTTAGTTTTGTGGTGGTTGATTTTTTTTTATATCGCAAAATGCTTGAAATTAAGATTAATGATAAATTTCATTTGGCAATAAAATTGCGAGTAGTAATCAAGAAACAGTTGAAACTTCCAATATCATCAAAAGATAGAACCTCAGAAGGAATTGGAGATCTCTAGCTAGTTAGAAGTTGGCTTAAGTTTGTTTTGTTTGCAAGATTCAACCCCCACAGGCACAAAGAAGAGTTAGTTTAGAGAGACTTTAACCGCTTATTTAAGTAAATGTAAATATAGAATAATGAAATAACGTTTAAACAGAACAACTTTGTCATTATGTTTGTCATTTAGCTCTTTATTTGTTGAATAAATTTAGAAACATGAATAAATATGAATGCATACGAAGTATAAAATACTGTATATTCCATTAAAAAAAATTTAAAATATTTAGTTATAAATAAATCAAATATTTTTTCTACACCAAATTGAAATTTTTGAAATAAATAAACTTGCAAGATAAAAGCAATTTTTTATCTTTTTCTCAGTATGTATAAACATAAAATATTTATGAACAATTCAAATTCTGTGATATAAAATTCATAGATTTACAAGAAAATCAAAATTTGAAAAATAATACTTCAAAAGGAAGCAGTAAATTCATTTACAACGAGGAACATATTTTTTAAAAGTATAAGGAAGGAAACGCACATAAGACAACTAAAATAAACGTATAATAAAAACTTTAAGTTTAAATTAAATATTAAAAATCATTTTTTTAATAAAATATAAATAAAGCGCAAGCTTCATCTGGAGAACATAACAGGTTAAAAGTTTTGATTAGCAGAATTTTTAATTTTAGCAACTCAATTTTACGTGAATTATCTGTTGACATTTATAATTTTAAAACTTGTAATTATATTTTCTTTTAATATTCTTTTTAAGTGATTAAAAATGAAGTACAGACCTAAATAATCGATTGTTTCCATGCACTTTATTCTAGAGAAATTATTAATTTTTAAGAAATTTGAAATTTCTGTAATGAATACTATTAAAACTAATTTTCATCTAATTTAAATGTAATTTTGAAAAGAATATTTTATAAGTTTAAAAAACAATTTTATTATACTGTTGGCGACGGTCTAGGAAACATCTCTGAGTATGATTCGAAGACATGCCATCGCAATTTGGATCCTCTGCAGAGGGGATGGCTCCTCTGCTTTGGTAGCCCGACGATCTGTGCACAATATCGAGCACGATAGAACAGTTTAACGAGGACCGACGCAGCTGATCAAAGCACTGTAAGAATTTTCATTCTAAAATTACGGTAAAATAACTGGCAGCTGTCTGTCCATCCGATTAACAGAAAAATTTACGGTTAAGAACAGTTTTTACCTGTATGTTTTTGTAACCATTTACAAATAGTATGGTTATAAAACCATGAATACAAAACTGAACGGTTTTTTAACCACTTACGACTAGCATTTTTCAAAAAAACGTTTAAAAAAATTATTTAACTTGACATAGGAGCTCGGCCTTCTGTAAGGAAATGCGCATTGGTCAGTACCTGGCACTGGAAATTCTTCGCGTGTTGAAGGAAACGGGGGAAATACTGTGCCATCAGTACTGGGACGCGAATCCCAGTTCTGCAGGTCATGACATTGGTAGATTAGCCCTGTCGGCTATGACATGTACGCAGTTGCAAATAACTAAGTAGCTTTATTAGGTGGTTCTAGTTGGTGCGATAAAATTCTGGTTGTTTAACCATATTAGTCAAAAGCAGTTGATAAACTGTTTTTCTCACACTTAACAGATTGATTACTACTTTACTTATGATTATTTGACTCTTTTAATCGAATATGGAAAAATAACCATTTTATAAATTGTTATTTAACCATTTTTCCGAGAAATTTCTAAGAGTGAGTGGTCACCCACCCACTTACTGGCCGCTGTCAGTAATGCTTAACTTCGGTGTTCTACTGAGAACCGTGTCTTTACGATCAGTTCAACTGGGGGACCCTAATCAATATTAAAAAAAATGCTAACAGATTATTGCTGTATTGCATAAGATTACGCAAGGAGAAAGTTATTCCGCAATAATTTGTTGGCATTTTGATATTTTGGAAATATTTTTTCATCATTTGAAACTTTTTCGTTTACTCTGGACTTACCTGTACTCTCTTTTCTCAAAACTTTACATTTTAAGATACCAGTGAAGGTGAAAGAGAATTTGCCATGATAAGTTTCTCCTTCGATTTAGCGTCCCCTTAAATTAATTCTTGGAACAAAATCATAGATTTATTTAGTTGTAATACGCCACAAATTAACTTAATAACTTATATTAAATCACAGATCTGAAATTATTTCAAACTGGGGTCTTTAACTTAATCTTAATGAGCCAAATCATCTATGCAATCTGATTTCTACAATCAAATCATCTGTAAAAGAAGATTTAATTTATCACTGATAAATATATGGGTGATGTGTTTCCATGCGATACTTTCAATTATGCGGATAACTTACTGGATTAAATAATGTTTCTTGGAGCTCAAATTCCCTTCCTGTTTAAAGGAAGTAAACGAGGTAAATAGGGTTAATTTAGTAGAATAAATTAAGAATTTATACAACTGAAGCAGCAAAGTCCCGGTAGATTCGTTAACTACAAGTATCTTGGGAAATCAGAGAAGTATTTATTTCAGAAGAAGTTCGCTTAGATTGTTTACGCCTAATAATTTTTAAAAACAAAACACGATGATTAGGCAAATAAAAACAAAAGATTCCAGGGACATTTTAGATATATTATATAAGATATATTTTAGATATAAAAATATTAGATTTGAAATGAAAGTATTTGTTTCATATGGTAATATTAGACTTAAGAAATGGCGTATCAAGCATACAAAAATATTTTTTAAGGTAAGCTGATAAATTTTAGACGCTTAGAAAAAGTTGTTATGTAAAAAAAAAATCTTAAATTTTGCATGAAAATGTCCTAAAATTATGTTTTGTAAAAGTAAAGCTTCACAATATATTTATTAATTTATTAATCAAAAAAATCCCTCACTACTTTACCCAAATTACATTAGTAAACAAAAAAGGAATTAACATTACTTCGTAATGTAAAATGATATAGTGAAGAAATCCAGACCTCTAAGGAGACTGTTAAAAATTTTAATAAAATCTGTATAATAATATTACTATTTCGCTAGTCCTCTATATTTATTGTTTCTTTGAAACATGTCCGAAATCAGCAAAAGTTTACAGCATACAAAAGTAAAGTCTGCTGTTTTTTTTAGAAACACAAATACCTTTTATTTTCTATAATATTAAATGTTTACATCACTTCAGAGATAAAATCTTTGTCTAATTTTTTTGTTTCAGAATCACTACATCGATTAATTTTTGAAGACTTTGCGAAACTTTTATGGCCGCGTCATACCAGTTCTCTGCCATGTAGTTGAAAAGATATTGTTTCGCATTTTTTTATTCTTTTCACCTCGTCGTCAGAGAAATTTCATTCAAAAATAGAGTAGAGGGATTAAATGTCCAATTTAATAAAAAATGGAAGCCAGTAGTTATTATGAAACACACCGGCCACCTGGCCGAGCAGTTAGCGTTCGAATCCAGCACGGGGCATTGATGTTTCTCCCTCTGCTCTGTCCTCTGTATCTGATGTGTGAATGTGACTACCCACCCTATAAACGGGTATCTGTGTTAGTGTGGAGTGAGCAATGCTGTTCGCCTCCGTGACTTTAGTCACAAGGTGCTTAACAGGCAACGCAAAATGAGTTACAATTAATTCCGGTACATTGCATGGCGAAAAACGAGCTTTGTCTGCTGTTTAAAAAAAAATATTTTAGAGCACTAAAACGATGTTGGGCGAAAGCGTGATCATTTTCGGTTCGTTGCACATTAAAACATTCCTACACTGAGACAGTTTCAATCACACACGAATCATCACACACGTATTCTGTATGGTCCGTTCACCAGGAGTTGGCACTTGGCTCCGCCTTCATCACGTGGTGTCCGGCGATACTGTTTCGCTATTTTTGGGAGAAGGAAATGCACAAAACATTCCTGAACAAGGTTCCTATTTGGTTGATCGTATGACAAAAATATTTATTTCGCTATCTTTATATGCATTTTTTTAACATTACTTAAATAAATTCATAAATTTGATGATAGTGAGTGAATAGTTCGTCTTTTTTTAGACATTTTGCCGGGAAAACAGCATTTTTCATACTTAAAATATATTTAATTAGCTAGAGTAACAAAAGTTATAATTAGTAGATGATAAAGCGAAGTAAGTGGCTGAAAAAGAATTCACTGTTTGTGTTTGGCGCTCATTAAGGGTTGTATCATTTTCAAGAGCGGAGATGTTTCTGCTCTTACTCCTGCGGTGAAATGAACTCTTCGTCCGAGGAGGTGAAGCCAAGTGCCAACTCCTGGTGAACGAACTATAGTCTGGCTTTTTTCTCCAGTGATTACCGCCAGTTTTCTAATTTAAAAGAGCATTTTACCGGAATGAGAGGGCTTTGACGAGGTAAAAGACTAGCTGTGAGACATGTTGGAAAGCTGGTATGATATGGGGATATGAAAACTGTCACGGAATCTACAAATAAAGACATCGATTGATTCGGGCTATTATGTAGGAAAATATACGAAAGCTCAACCTCTTATAAAATGTTGTTTAAATTATTTCTTAAAATAAATACATATTTTTAGTTCTTAAAAACAGATGGCCTAACTATAGAGTGACCCTTACGTTTTTCTTTCCCTTTTATTAATATTTTGAAAAATCTGAATTTCGTTAATGTATTGGAGTGAAATATTTTTAAACAGAAATATAACATCTATATATATATTTCTCTTACACGGCACCAAAAAAAAGCCTCATTACAACTCCCCGAATGGCAACGTTAGAAAATCGACCAATGATTACTGCTAAAAATGTCACATGGCAAATCAAGATGAGGAGGCTCAACATATAGCGCTTTTAAAAACGGAAACAACAACCAGAGTGAGCCTTATCAGGTTGTTCAATTCAGATTCATGCCCTATAAACATGATAATACATGAAATGGTTTTTTGGAAAAAATTTAATTGAAACGTATGTACACGAATGTTAATTAATATAGAAATTGATTTCAATAATGCTGATCACCAAAAAATATTTCATTTGGCGATGAAACAAATATTTGTGTTCTTGAAAATTAAAGACTTTTTGAGGGTTATTATCTCACAAGGAAAAGTTAGGGTTTAAAGTTTATATTTTTAAATAATAAAATTTTTTTCTAAAACTTTNAATTCTGGATCAAATTATTTTCTGGATCAAAGTACCGGTACTTTGGGTTTCAATTTCACCGTAAAACATTATTCCATAATTTTTATAATAATGTTTATTTAATTGGAGTGATTCAGGGATTTTACAGTAATTACTACTGCAAAAATAACGGTATATTAGATTTTTCGTCAAGTTAATGACATGTTCCTGAGAAAATATATTTCACATTCAAAAGTACCTTGAGTGCCGGTACTTTTTGCTGTAATTTGATCCGTAATATTTTGCAGCTTACTTGTTACTTTTAATAAACTGAAAACATATTTAGTTATTTTAAAAGATAATTCATTTTCTTTTAACTTTGTTTCGCTAGAATATGAGTTAACTTTTAACAATCAATAAAAAACAAATTAAAGCCAAATAATATTGAAAAAAAAAGTTTTTTTTTCCCTTTTACTTCTTTTAAGTAAGATAACTTCAGTGCATTGGTCTTTTTTTCCTTCGAAACTCCCTTAAAATAGTTTTTGACCAAGTTTAATTCCATTTTCATCAATGATTTTTATGTTTTAAAAGTAATGCAACAAAAATAAGCAAACCAATGCATGCAGAATGTTTCTACCTTTAGAAACTTCTAAAAGTACTTTCCTCCATCTGCTCCGATAGAAATAATAAATGATTTTCCAAAAATCATTTCCTAATATTCAATCCAGAAACTTTCATCACAGCAGTTACTTTTATGAAAAATTGCATTTCTACTACGAAAAAATAGTTCATGAAAAAGAATTTTCTAAGAAATGCATCTAGGAATGGGGAAAACATTACTTTATGGCATTTCCAAAATCAAAATTCAACATTGCTTGCTTTTAATTTTAATTAATTGATCTTTGAATGTATGATAAGAAATGAATTTGTAATAACATTGAATAAGGAAAGAAGGACTATTATTCTAAAAATCTTATAATTACCTAAATGCAAATTTAAGGAAAATACAATTATTTGAAAAATAATTTTAAATTTGAGATTACCATACGGCACTTTGAAAATCCGTAGCTTTCAAATTCATAGCATAATAAATAAGTTTGAGAAATCTAAAAAAAAATTATCTTTACAAAAGAATATTTATGTGAATAGTATATCGATGAATAAAGCTAAAAATATGTAATAAAAGTAAACGAAACAAAAAACTTGCACTGGAAATTAATTATTTCATAAAACTGATAAGACTGATAATATTGACATTTAAAGAAGGATTTTTGTGTTATACTTTGTAAAGGAAGATTTCTATGGATAATTAATTAGTATTTATTTTTAATGGAGAGATCTAGTTTTTGTTTGTTTTATACAACAGAATTACACCTATATGTTAAAGAAAAAATATATAAATATAGATGACAGAATAAGAAGCATAAATTAATAGAACTGATTGCATAATCTAATATATAAATGTATTCTTAAATTGAAAATTTTTTGACACTTCTCATACTGAGGAATGATTTACAAAAAAAAATTCTGAAAATCTTAAGTTGGGAAATAGTTTTCAATAAAAAATACCCTTTGTAGCAACAAAAAAAAGTTCATTTTTTCAGTGATAACTCAAAATCGATAATAGTAGTTATAAAATATTTCACTAAGCAACAGTAAAGCATTTATAATTTGACTAGATAATTATGAATTATTGCCCAGGTTACAATATGCAATTAAAATATGCTTAGAAATTTAATTTTTTTAAAATCTTTTTTGAAGAAAAAACCTGAAAATTACTACCTGAATTCCTATGTTTTATATATATATATATATATATATATAGCTGGTATGATATATATATAGCCGGCTTCTATTAAATATATATATATATTTAAAATAGTTAAAATAGTCAGATATTTAAATATCTAATTCAAATTGTAATTTATTTTAAATGCTAAGAAAAAGTTAAAAAGTTTGCGTCTTAACTAAAATCTGATTTCATTTAAAGGGAAAAAAACAAAACCATTTTGTAAATAATAATTTAAGCAGTCAAACAATTAAAGTATTCAAATCAAGCAGTCAAAAATTCTGTTTAACACCACTGCATAGCACTATACGCAATGCGATAGATGTTGTCCTTTTGCAGCGCTTAAAAATAAGGGGGGGGGGAGGCGCCTTTTAGCATACTACAGTGGACATTTTTTTATAGCATATGGTTAGAATTAATTCGGAAAAAAAAAACGAAAATGATGAAATTTTTATGAATAAATCGAGTTGTCAGCAATTAGCAATGCTCAAAACTCACTAGTTTTTAAGGACAACATCTTACAAATATCTTAACGGCGAACTGTAGTTTTTAAACACTATTTGTCTGTGAAACAATCTTTAATAACACGAAAATCACAAAATTGGATAATTTCATCAATAGCGAAATGAAGAAAATGACGCAAAATATTGTTTTATTTCAACTACTCCATTATTTTGATAGGAAAATACTATAACGGTATTTCTTTGACGGGACATCTTCCAGAAGAAAAAAAGTCGGAACAAACTTATCGAGCATCCTTGCATCCAGTAAAAGGAAGTTTTGTGTTAGAAGCCAAAATAGTATCGGAAGTAGGGAAAAGTCACAAAGAAACATGAAATTACAAAAGGAATTGAATAACGGTGCTTCCTGAATCATTCCCGGCCAAACAAATCAAAGAAAAATCCACAAATGATACAAAGAAACGATATTTCCTCTACTTGCAAGCAAATAACAGCAACAAAACAATGCAATAAGAAATTGTGTCTCTAAATATATATGTAGAAATTATTTAAGTACCTAAATAAAAGGAAGCGAATAAATACTATAGACAAATTTGATAGAGAAGAAAAATATTTTTCATCCCCTTATTTAATTTCTTTATATAAACCAAGCCGTCTTGCTATAAGCAAATATACCCTATAAAATGATTTCTTAACTGACGATGGCCAAGAGATAACAAAGCAAGAGTAAATAAAGCTTCTTTTCAGAGTTGTCTTGTGTACATTGTGCAAACTAAACTAACCCTTAAACTTCGACTTAAAGAACAAAAAAGATATGTTTTAAATCAGAAGATTAAACGATGTACATCGCTCTTCGCAGTTAGAATTATAATCATAGGTTAGAGATTTCTTTTTCTAGAATCATTCATACCTGATCTTCCTCTACCAATCTTGATATCTGTGACTTAAGATTCCTCTTCTGACGGAAAAGGATTCCATTTCTTCCGCGTAAGCCTATATAGAGCATGATGGCTGATTCCTTATTTGTTAAGTAACTACACTGGTTATCATAAATTAAGGAAAAATCACAAAAATAGCGATAACTCTTTCAAAAGTAAGCCAAACCGTGCAAAATTTGCATATGTTGTCCACTAAGAGTAGCTGAGTAAAATTGCAATATGCAAATTAGTGGCGCTGCACTCGGCTTACGTCATCTGCCTGGAGCATAAAAGTCCAAGTTTGAGAGAAAGCACACAAATTTTACTGTGATTGCGACATTGAAAATCTGAGATAGCCAATTCGTAATAATGACCTCTAGGCATCATTTGCCTGAAGAACTACGATGGAGAGCCATCGGGAGACTAGAGGCAGGGCAGAGTCAATCAGAAGTGGCCAGATGGCTAAATGTGAGTCCATCTGTGGTTCATAGACTTTGGAGGCAATTTCAAACCACAGATTCGGCATCTAGGAGGTTCAGTCAAGGACGGCCAACTGTTACGACCAGTGCCGATGACCGATATTTGACATTAAGTGCACGCAGGAATAGAACCGCTACTCCGACACATCTTAGATCCTCTCTTGCTGCAGCCACCGGAAGGTTGGTGTCAACGTCAACTGTGCGCAGAAGGCTCCACGAAGGTGGTCTGTATGCGAGACGACCAGCCATTTGCGTGCCGCTCACATCACGCCATAGGAGAGACCGTTTGCAGTGGGCCCGACAACATGTCCACTGGACGTCAGATCAATGGAGGCCTGTTCTCTTTACGGATGAGTCCAGGTTTAGTCTAGAAAGTGACAGTAGACGTTATTTGATATGGAGAGAACCTGGGACCCGTTATCATCCATCAAACATCCGTGAAAGAGATGCATACGGAAGAGGCAGTGTCTGTGTTTGGGGAGGCATATCCTTAGGAGGGCGCACATACCTCCATGTCTTTCCAAGGGGAACCGTGAATGCTCAGGTTTATCGAGACAACATCCTTGATGCTTATGTGCGCCCATATGCCGGGGCAATTGGTGATTGCTTCCTGTTACAGGACGATAATGCAAGACCACACAGAGCTCGCATTGTTGATGATTATCTTCAACAGGAAACAATTACTCGCATGGAGTGGCCAGCTCGATCCCCGGACTTGAATCCTATCGAGCACGTTTGGGATGCTCTAGGGAGGCGTGTATCTGCCATCAATCCGCCCCCTCAGACCCTTGCCACGCTTGCAACTGCTTTACAAGAGCAATGGCTCTCACTTCCTATTGAACTGATAGACCGCATAATTGAAAGCATCACACATCGCTGTTTGTGCTGTATTGCTTCTAGAGGCAATCATATTCCATATTAAAGGTACTTTTTCTATTGCAAACCGATACTTCCAATTTGTTTATTTTATACATGTGCTAATTTCTATACTACTATTAATGTCTGATAATTTCTTTTTATGTTGTTTAATACCTTACTATGTGTTGTATATTGTGGGTAAGTTTCATAAAATTCCATGTGTAATTTCTTGAGTTATCGCGATTTTTGTGAATTTTCCTTAATTTATGATAACCAGTGTAATTCAAATTCAGAAATATGTTTGTTTTCTTTTAATCTTCAGAAGCTTTAAGAGTTATTTGAAGAAGAAAAAAAAGAAATATAATGTATTTCGATTAGTTTAAAGGTACATTCCTGAATAAAAAGAAATTTAAAAAATGCTTTTGAAAATTATGCTATTATTTGATACATTTTTCATAATTTAGAAAAAGATTCCTAACTCCAAATATTTTTTCTTTTAAAATATTTTATTTTATAACCGTCGTTGAACAGCCGACCCAATTTCATGGGTTTACGACTACTTACGTTCAACTCCGTAGCCTTGTGATTTTGATCCAATCCAGAAGACAAGGAAACTCCTGGATCAGTACCCCCAGAGGTATTGATTTGTTATGGGAACATGGAGGACTTTGAGACTCGACAGATTTAACGTGCATCAGTCACCATTTACTACACGGGGAGTCTTCGGCCGGCGAGGATCGAACCCACGACCTCTTGGACATGGGCCCAGCACCCTACCGACCAGGCTATCCCGGCCTCTTTTAAAATATTGTAAAAAATACATTTTCATTTATTTTGAGATTTTTAATAGTTTAAAAAAAATTTCCACAGTTTTTTTTAATAACCGTTGTTGAACAGCCGACCCAATTTTAGGTTTGCGACTACCAATGATCAGCTCCGTAACCTTATAATGTTGAGCCCGATTCAGAAGACAAAGGAACTCCTGGATCAAGTATTATAGGAAATTTGTCTTCATGGAGGACTTTTTGAAGAACCTAACCCTCATTTGCGTTACATCGTGAGGAAAACCATCAAAACATCCCACCATTAACCCGACGGCAAGAGGACTCTAACCCATGATCCGTCTATCACTGAGGATATTTTATATCAGCACAGAGGTCGGTGTGAGCCGGGTGATGAATTCGTATCGACCAGCCATCTCTGAGATTCGAACCCGGTTCATCGCATTGGAAGGCGAACGCCCTATCCCCTGAGCCACCATGGCTCTTTCCGCATTGTTTAAGGCTATACAGTAAAAAAGTTACAATTTAAACACATTACAGCATAATATAAGGATGTTTTACAATGCTGTGAAATGTTACTCGCCGACACTGAGGAATTACATGTGAAATATAGAACACATTTTTTTAGAATATTGGCTACTCAAATATAGAGACAATCTTCATTATTTAAATTTTCATCCTATTCGATATTTATGGCTTAAAATCCTTATAATAAATCATAATATTTATTAACCATCAGCACATTCATTATAGCTCATGATTTCTGTAATATCAAGTTGTTATCAATAATGAAATTAAAGAACATAATTAAAGTTTAAATGATTGTCTTCTTCCAATTCGAACTAGACCCCATTTCTGATTAGTGAATGTTTTAAGACTTATAATATTTTCTCCAGTGCCTTCATTTCGCCACTTAATTCAATTTAATATTCTGTTACGATATTTCTTATGACAATCGTTGAACAGCCTTCCCAATTTTGAATATACGACTACCAATGCTCAACTCTGTAGCCGGGTGCAGAATTCACATAAGTCAACCATCACTGGGATTCGAACCTGGGTCAGCTTATTGGGAAGCAAGCGTTCTCTCTCTTGAGCCACCACGGCTGATAAGATAATTTGTATATATTGAGTTCACAACTAAGCTCCCGCCATTTTTTCTTTTTAATTTCTTTTAAAATTTAAAGTGTGGAATAATCCAATTTCGCTGACAATTCTCTTTTCATTGAACGCAAATATCCGTACAAAAATTTATTTAATCACACTTTATCGAATTTAACTATATGACCAGAACGAGCCGTCTGTCCTGGACATTTCATTTTAATGATCCAAAAATTAACATGAATTCACTCGGACAAAAAAAGAACATTTTCTTCTAAAAAATTAGGCCAAAAGCATTAAATGTTATGCAAAATTATTTAAAAATAGTGCCAACTTAATTATTACCGAATATTACAATGAAATGTATTGTTATTTTAATCCTATTTTGATTTATTATATTCATATGATGTCACTGGTACATAAGCTCTAAACAGCATAGATAGTCATCAATATCTTAATTTCTTCTTGAATTAAATCTGGAATTTCCTTCTAATTCTATCCTATTGAAGATCAGTTCATTTCTCACATTTCCCTAGGGATGATGATCAGCCAATAGGATCAAGTCAGACGATGAAAATAATTAANTATATATATATACATGATATCACTTGTGTTCATAAGTTCTAAATAGCATAGATTGTCATCAATACCTTAATTTCTTCTTGAATTAAATTTGGAATTTCCTTTTAATTCTATCCTATTGAAGATCAGTTCATTTCTCACATTTCCCTAGGGATGATGATCAGCCTATAGGATCAAGTCAGACGATAAAAATAATTAAACAGAAAAATCAGGAACTTCCAGAGTAAGTAAAATTGCTTTTCTTCTTCAGTAAATAAGAAAATGTTACCGGTTTCAAGTCTTTACCGAATAAAATTCCTCTATGAAAAGACATTGATTTTATGCTACATATGATTCTGATTTCATTGTCATGATTATAGGGAAAATTACAAAACTTAATATCATTGGTACAACACTATTAGAAAACAAAATGTAATTTCATCAGTATGTGCAATGGGGAAAAAAGCGGACCACATGAGTATTTTTTGATGTAATGATCAGATCTTCACGTTCTAGGACTCAGCCTTAATGGCTTAGGAGCTGACCTCAAATATGATTGTTAAATAATGCAGAAAATATATGAAGTTACTTAATCAGACATAAAAACGCACTTTTCTTGAATAAAACATGCTAATTTTAATAAATAAACAAATTTTTTATTCAAATTTGAGCCGCGATGGCTCAGGGGATAGAGCGTTCGCCTTCCAATGAGGAGAACCGGGTTCGAATCCCAGTCGATACGAATTCCGCATCCGGCTTGGGCCGATCACAGTGCTAACGTGAGACATCCTCAGTGGTAGACGGATCCTGAGTTAAAGTCCCCTTGTCGTCAGGCTAACCATGGGAGGTCTAGTGGTCTTCCTCTCCGTGTAAAGCGGATGCAGGTTAGCTCCATCAAAAAGTCCTCCACAAAGTCAAAATTTCGCACAATACTGAATCCAGGAGTTCCCTTGTCTTCTGGATTGGGTTCAAAATTACAAGGCTACGGAGTTGAACATTTGTTGTCGGAAACCCATAAAATTGGGTCGGCTGTTCAACGGTGGTTATAAAATAAAAATAAGACCAAATTTGGAAGTCTGACCCCCAAGGTATGCAGAGTAGCCTCAATCTGATTGTGTGTGCAATAGTTTGTGGTCCGAATAGTTTGGTCAGGACGGCGGTCAAAAGGTTGGACCCCCTCCTGCTAACTTTAATTTTTGCGTATTTCGTCATATCTCGAGAACATTTTAAGCGATTTCAAAGATTTCAACTGACAAATATATAATTCAATTAACTGAAGGTAATCCCAGGCAAAAAGTAACTTTTATTATACGTAAATATTTATTATTTTTTATTATTTTATTTAATAATAGTCAAAAAAATTTGAGTTGTAAGCTACAGAATTTTTTTTACATTATTTTAAAGAATGTAATTTTTTATGGCAAAATATAAAATATAAGCGTTGAATGGTTCCTGAGAATCCAATTTCGTCAATTCGAGTGTACAGTGCGCCAAAAAACCGTACTACCCTCAATAAACTTTGCTCTAATGATCGGATCTTCGCATTCTAGGACTCAATTTTGAAGACTTGAAGGGGTTAACTCAAATATACTAATTAATAAGTGCCGACGATATCTTAAGTTACGAAATAAGTCACGAAAACGTACTTTCGCTGAACAAACATACCTTTTTTTTGACAAATTCCGATTTTGGCCCCCAAAATATAGGGAGTAGCCGTAATCTGGGAAATATGGTCTCAATAGTTTGCGCGGGAGGGCGATCCAAAGTTTGGACCCCTTATTGTTAATTTTATTTTTGGAGCATTTCGCCATTTGTCGAGAACTTTTTAACCGAATTGAAAAAATTTTACACATAATTATAAAGTTTGTTTATCCAAAAATAGTTCCCTGCAAAAAAGTAAGTATTTTGAGTAAGTATTTATTATTTTATTTAAGAATGGTCGCAAAATTTTTGAATTGTATGATATTCAATTTTTTACATTACTTTAAAGAACGTAATTTAATGTGGCAAAGTATAAAATTTGAGTGAAATCGGTCGTACAGCTCCTGAGAAATTGAATTTCAAAAAAGTCAGGTACTTAAAATATGATTTCTTGGGAGTTTTTTTCTTTTTCTTACTGTACGGCGAAATTCAGTGCTTTTTCTTTTCTTAAACTGAAACTATATAACCCTGTCTGATCAAAAGGTACTTGATTAGATTCATACATCAACACGGTCCATGAGGTACCATTTTTAGATTTGACAAGTAGCAAGGGAAAGTAGATTTTGTCTAATGGTCTCACCATTAGACAAAATCTAATCTTCTCGTGAATTATAGAATTCGTCGGTTTCGTATCCATCTAGACAGAGCCTTAAAACTTCGCGGAAGGTTAGATAAGGCTTTTGTTGACGAAAATGTCGCCAGAATCACCAAGAACGACAAAATCTTTACCAAGTTGGTGACAATCCCTCTGCCAAGGAAAACGTTTCCCCTTTACCTGTAAGTTGCAAGTGTATGATGTTACAAAAACATAAATGATTAAAATGTGAATTTTTGATAAGATAGTCAGTGATAAACAAAAAGTAATTACACATTCGTTATTTTCTACCAAAAAATAAACAGGTGGCACAAATTTTCATCCGAAGCAGATTTCTCATGATGTACAACGTTATTTATTATTATTATTATTTACAACGTTATTCGCCAGAAATAATTTGTTTTTAGATTATTAGTTTGATACAAATGCTTAAACATCATTATTTAGTAGACATCGATTAAGTTAAAGTAAACTATTTTCAACTACGTAGTACGTTAAAAGCGCCGTCTTCAAAAAACATGACGTAATTTAGAGTCCTTTCGATGGGAAATTAATAACCTATGGAAATTATGTATCCTCAAATCATACCATGGAAGATTCTAAAGATTTTCTTTTAGAAGATGCTGTTTAGAAAACAGGGATTTGCTTTGATCTTTCTTGTATAAGAAATGCTAACTCGTAAGACAGGTGAAAAAATTGCTTTGATTTTAATTTGCTCTGAACATAACTAGAAAATTGATTAGTTCATAGTCGATCCTTTACTTTTCTTTAAATGAATTAATGAGGAAGCTACTTAATGTATTTATATTGTAGAATTGGCTTAGTTCGTAAAATAAAAAAAAGCGTGAACACTAAATTATTTTTAGAATCCTTAAAATTAAATGAAAGAATTTTCCCGTACTAATGTGGATTAAGAAGTAGACGTAAAATAAGCGTATCATTTCGCTCAAACAATATATCAAAAAAAAAAATTAGAAACAGAAAGTAATTGAATTGAATTTACTTGACTTTCAATGAATCTGAATTCGTGACGCTCAGTTTTAAAGTGTTTCCTGCGTTTTCGAAAGTATAATTTCAAGTGCTCAGCCAGAAAAGCAGTTGAAATTTTGAGTCCTTTAAAGAAAACTGTGAATTTTGTGCATTTTTGTCATTTATTTTCTCACTCGTGTGAGGTTCTCATCTCTTTCGAATATTAATATAAGGCCCGTAATGTAGATTTTCTTTTTCCGTTTTACTTTTTGTACGGATTCTAAAAATGTATATTAACCCTTCCGGGACCAGCAAAAGGAGAAAGAGGCCACTGACTCCCAGAGTATACGTACTAAAGAGTACAAATGCGACACGAGATGTAATACGAAACTACCAAATTGATACCATGACTGTGTGATGCCTGAGTCAGAAAGGTACGTCCAAAATGTGATACCGTCGACCGTGAGGGAAGAATTGCGTGGTCGTTAGGGGAATAAAGATGGTAATTACGAAACACCCTGTATGTCTTAAAGACATTCTGATCAAATGTTAGTGAATCATTCGTTCAGCCAAAACTTAGCAATTCCTTTCAAAACTTTTTGTCAGGTTTATAAATGAGGAAAACAGATAGTTTTGAAAAACAGACTTTTTTCAGAAGGAAATTAAGATTCTCTTTTAATCTAGGTTTCGATTCTCTTTAAATCTGGGTTTTAAAACAGATAAATATATTTAAAGTCATTAAACTTTTCCAAAAACCGCCAATTTCGTGACATTTTTCCACCTAGATGACTGCCTTATGCTCTACTTTTGCAAATTTTTATAAGCCCAGGTAATGCAGCATTGGAGTAAGCTTTTAAATATTAAAAAATTAGACCACAAACCCTTTTCATTTTCACAAAATTGAGACTTTTCTCCATAATGTCATTTGCGCCATTTTCAAAATAATCCTTGACGGTGCTGGTCTTAGGCTAAACTTAACCTAACAATCATGAGTAACAGTTGAAAACTCACAGCAGTTATTAAAATAGCATATTATTCGCACAAAAAAAAGCATCATTTCTTATTACGACGGAGCCTTCGGAAAACAGCCTTAAACTGTTCAACAGTAAAATGCTCGATTTCCAGCTCAGCGCAGGTACTTTAAAGCCTGAATTTATATGCCGTGACGCAAAAAAATTTCTATTAAAAAAGGGAATTACTTTTTTTAACTAAATCAATATTTTCTTCCTTTAGCTACCACTTGAATTTTGAAAATAATAAAAAACATTTGCTTGGTGTAAAAACAGTTCTTTTTGAAATCAGAAGAATTCTCGCACTTCCCGTAACATATATGTCAGGCTAGGTCAAAATGGGTTAAGGCTAACAAGGTAGGATGGGGATCCCTCCCCTTTGAAGAAGATCTCAATTTTGGTGTCATGGCATGTCTTCAGATCATCCTATAGTATCTTTTCTGACGTCGTTATCAATAACACTTTGAGCTGTTNAGATAAAAGATTATTTTCTGAAGTTAATGGGCAATAATTCGTAGATAAAGTACGCATTAAGATAGTCCCAAAAACTTCCTAGCACCAGAATGGCGCCATCCTTTTAGCGAATCAGAATGTCTAAATTTTATCACTTGAATGACGTTTCATTAAGATAAGAATATCCTTGCAACCACCTACCTTTTTCAAAAACCCCTTTAAATATCAAGAGCACCGAAAATTCATGGCTTTTTCGCATTTTCATGGTTAGATAAATCTGTGTCAATCCCAACATTCCAGCTATGGAAACCCATTAATGTAGACGATGCAAAACTCCAGAGTACAATGTTTTCAATACTTGATACAACTTAATCAAATGTCTTTTTACTTGAATAAGCCTAAGTCTCTAAAATTCGTCTCTTAAAACTATTTGATTAAGATATTTAAATATCTTAATCAAAATTGTAATTTATTTTAAATGCTAAGAAAAAGTTAAAAAGTTTGTGTCTTAACTAAAATTCGATTTCATTTAAAGGGAAAAGAACAAAACCATTTTGTATATAATAATTTGAATAATCAAAAATTAAAAATAATTTAATAATTTTCATTCAGCGATAAATTTATCTTCCAATTAGTAATTCAGTTTATCACCACTGGATAGCACTATACGCAATGCGATAGACGTTGTCCTTTTGCAGTGCTTAAAAATAGGGGGGGGGGGCGTCTCTTTTTACCATACTGCAGTGGACATTTTTATAGCATATGATTAAAATTAATCCGAAAAAAAACGAAAATTATGAAATTTTTATGGATAAATCTAGTTGTCAGCAATTAGCAATGCTCAAAACTCACTGGATTGTAAGAAAATATTTTTAATTACAAATATCTCAACAGTGAACTGTAGTTTTTAAACACTATATAAAGAAATATAAAAAAACACTATACGAAGAAAATGACACAAAATATTGTTTCATTTCAACTACTCTATTATTTTGATAAGAAAATACTATAACGGTATTTCTTTGGCGGGACATCTTACAGAGGAAAAAAGAAGTCGGAACAAACTTATCGAGCATCCTTGCATCCAGTAAAAGGAAATTTTGTGTTAGAAGCCAAAATAGTATCGGAAGTAGGAAAAAGTCACAAAGAAATATGAAATTACAAAAGGAATTGAATAACGGTGTTTCCTGAATCATTCCCAGCCAAACAAATCAAAGAAAAATCAACAAATGATACAAAGAAACGATATTTCCTTTACTTGCAAGCAAATAACAGCAACAAAACAGTGCAACAAGAAATTGTGTATCTAAATATATAGATAGAAATTATTTAAGTGCCTAAATAAAAGAAAGCGAATAAATACTGTAGACGAGATGAAAAATATTTTTCATCACTTTATATATTTTTTTATTTAAACCAAGCCGTCTTGCTATAAGTAAACATACCCTATAAAATGATTTCTTAACTGACGATAGCCAAGAGATAACAAGGCAGGAGTAAATAAAGCTTTTTGTCAGCGTTGTCTTGTGTATAATGTACAAACTAAACTAACCCTTAAACTTCGACTTAAGGAACAAAAAAGATATGTTCCAAATCAGAAGATTAAACGATGTACATCGCTCTACGTAGTTAGATTTATAATCATACGTGTGAGATTTCTTTTTCTAGAATCATTCATACCTGATCTTCCTCTACCAATCTTGATATCTGTGACTTAAGATTCCTCTTCTGACGGAAAAGGATTCCATTTCATCTGTGTAAACCTACAGAGAACATGAAGGCTGATTCCTTATTTGTTAAGTAACTAATTCAAATTCAGAAATATGTTTGTTTTCTTTTAATTTTCAGAAGTTTTAAGAGTTATTTGAAGAGGAAAAAAAACATCGAAGAAATGTAATGCATTTCGATTAGTTTAAATGTACATTCCCGAATAAAAAGAAATTTAAAAAATGCTTTTGAAAATTTTGCTACTATTTGAAGCATTTTTCATAATTTAAAAAGATTCCTAATTCTAAATTTTTTTCTTTTAAAAATATTGTAAAAAATAAATTTGTATTGATTTTGATATTTTTAAAACTTCTTAAAAAAAATGTCTACATTTTTTTAAATTTTTTTTTCCACTTTTAATAACCGTCGTTGAACAGCCGACCCAATTTTAGATTTATGACTACCAAGTATCATCTCCGTAGCCTTATAATTTTGAACCCAATCCAGAAGACAAGGGAACTCCTGGATCAAGTATTAGAAGAAATTTGTCTTCATGGAGAACTTTTTAAAGAACCTAACCCGCATTTGCGTTACATGGAGATGAAAACTATGAAAACCACCTACCGTTAGCCCGATGGCAAGAGGTCTCTAACCCATGATCCGTCTACCACTGAGGATATTTCATATCATCACAGAGGTCGGGGCGAGCCGGTTGATGAGTTCGTAACGACCAACCCTCTCTGGGATTCGAATCCGGTTCACCTCATTGGAAGGCGAACGCTCTATCCCCTGAGCCACCAAGGCTCTTTCTACATTGTTTAAGGCTATACAGTAAAAAAATATAATTTAAACATATTACAGCATAATATAAGGATGTCTTACAATGCTGTGAAATGTTACTCGCTGACACTGAGAAATTACAAGTGAATTATTGAACGATTTTTTTAGAATACTGACTACTCAAATATAGAGACAATCTCAATTTAAATGTTTATCCTATTCGCTATTATGGCATTAAATCATTATAATAAATCATAATATTTATTAAGCATCAGCACATTCATTATAGATCATGATTTCTGTAATATCAAATTGTTATCAATAATGAAATTAAAGTACATAATTAAGGTTTAAATGATTGTCTTCTTCCAATTCGAATTAGGCCCCATTCCTGATTAGTGAATGTTTTAAGACATATAATATTTTCTCCATTGCCTTCATTTCGCCACTTATTTCAATTTAATATTTTGTTACGATATTTTTTATGACAATCGTTGAACAGCCTTCCCAATTTTGAATGTACGACTACCAATGCTCGGCTCTGTAGCCGGGTGCAGAATTCGTATAAGCCAACCATCACTGGGATTCGAACCTGGGTCGCCTAATTGGGAAGCAAGCATTCTCTCCCTTGAGCCACC
Organism: Parasteatoda tepidariorum; assembly: GCF_043381705.1. Lineage (NCBI taxonomy): Eukaryota > Metazoa > Arthropoda > Arachnida > Araneae > Theridiidae > Parasteatoda > Parasteatoda tepidariorum. The sequence goes on from NC_092205.1 coordinate 10,481,506, forward strand.
ATGGTTGATAAGATAATTTGTATATATTGGGTTCACAACTAAACTTCCGCCATTTTTTCTTTTTGATTTTTTTTTTTAAGTTTAAAGTGTGGAAACAACCCAGTTTCGCTTACAATTCCCTTTTCATTGAACTCAAATATCCGTACAAAATTTGATTTAATCACACTTTATCGAATTCAACTGTATGACCAGAACGAGTCTAAAAATTAACATGAATTCACTCGGACAAAAAAGGAACATTTTCTTCTAAAAAATTAGGCCTAAATCATTAAATGTTACGCAAAATTATTTAAAAAATAGTGCTAACTTAATTATTACCGAATATTACAATGAAATGTATTGTATTTTTAATCCTATTTTGATTTATTATATTCATATGATGTCACTGGTACATAAGCTCTAAACAGCATAGATAGTCATCAATATCTTAATTTCTTCTTGAATTAAATCTGGAATTTCCTTCTAATTCTATCCTATTGAAGATCAGTTCATTTCTCACATTTCCCTAGGGATGATGATCAGCCAATAGGATCAAGTCAGACGATGAAAATAATTAAACAGAAAAATCAACAACTTCCAGAGTAAGTAAAATTGCTTTTCTTCTTTAGTAAATAAGAAAATGTTACCGGTATCGAGTCTTTACCGAATAAAATATGAAAAGTCATTGATTTTATGCAACATTGGATTCTGATTTCATTGTCATGATTATATGGAAAATTACAAAATTTAATATCATGGGTACAACGTTATTAGAGAACAAAATGTAATTTCACCAGTATGTGCAATGGGGGGAAAAAACGGACCGCATGAATAACTTTTGATGTAATGATCGGATCTTCACGTTTTAGGACTCAATCTTAATGGCATAGTAACTTGAACAAACAGACGAATTTGGAAGTCTGACCCCCAAGATATGAAGGGTAGCCGCAATCTGAGAAATGTAGTCCGAATAGTTTGGTCAGGACGGCGGTCGAAAGGTTGAACCCCTTCCTGCTAACATCAATTTTTGCATATTTCGTTACATCGCGAGAACTTTTTAAGCGATTTCAAAAATTTTAACTAACAATTATATAATTCGATTATCTAAAGGTAATCCCAGGCAAAAAGTAACTTTTATTATACGTAAATATTTATTATTTTTTATTATTTTATTTAATAATGGTAAAAAAAAAATATGAATCGTAGGTGATTCAATTTTTTACATTATTTTAAAGAATGTAATTTTTTATGGCAAAATGTGAAATATAAGGGCTTGAGTGGTTCCTGAGAATCCAATTTCATCAATACGAGTGCAGAGTGTGCCAAAAAAACCGTACGTACCTTCTTCAATAAACTTTGCTCTAATAATCGGATCTTCACTTTTTAGGACTCAATTTTAAAGACTTGTGGGGGTGACCTCAAATATACTAATTAATAAGTGCAGACGATGTTTGAAGTAACGATATAAGACACGAAAACGTACTTTCGCTAAACAAACATACTTTCTTTTTTTTGTCAAATTCAGAATTTGGCCCCCGAAATATAGGGAGTAGCCGTAATCTGGGAGATATAGTCTCAATAGTTTGCTCGGGACAGCGATCCTAAGTTTTGACCCCTTAACGTTTATTTTATTTTTTGCGCTTTTCGCTATTTCTCGAGAACTTTTTAAGAGAATTGAGTGAAAAAAATTTTGTACATGATTTGAAGTTTGTTTATCTAAAAATAATTCCATGCAAAAAAGTAAGTATTTTGAGTAAGTATTTATTATTTTATTTAAGAATGGTCGCAAAATTTGTGAATTGTGTGGTATACAATTTTTTGCATTATTTTAAAGAACGTAATTTAATGCGGCAAAATATAAAATTTGAGTGAAATCGATCGTACAGCTCCTGAGAAATTGAATTTCAAAAAAGTCAGATACTTAAAATTAGATTTCTCGGGAGTTTTTTTTTTTTTTTCTTACTGTACGGCGAAATTCAGCGCTTTTTCTTTTCTTAAACTGAAACTTTATATAACCCTGTCTGATAAAAAGGTACTTGATTAGATTCATACATCAAAATGGTCCATGAGGTACCATTTTTTGATTTGACAAGAAGCAAAGGAAAGTAGATTTTGTCTAATGGTCTCGCCATTAGACAAAATCTAATCTTCTAGTGAATTATAGAATTCTTCGGTTTCGAATCCATCTAGAGAGAGCCTTGAAACTTCGCGGAAGGTTAGATAAGGCTTTTGTTGACGAAAATGTCGCCAGAATTGCCAAGAACGACAAAATCTTTACCAAGTTGGTGACAGTCTCACCAGAATAGCAGCTGAAATTTTGAGTCCTTTAAAGAAAACTGTGAATTTTGTGCATTTCTGCCATTTATTTTCTCACTTGTGCGAGGTACTTGTTCTCATCTCTTTTGAATATTAATATAAGGCCCGTAATGTAGATTTTCTTTTTCCTTTTTACTTTTTGTACGGATTCCAAAAATTTATATTTACCCTTCCAGGACCAGCAAAAGGAGAACGAGAAGCTTCTCCAGGGCCACTGACTCCTAGAGTATGCGTACTAAAGAGTACATATGCGATTAACACGAGATGTAATACGAAAGTACCAAATTGATAACACGCCTGTGTGATCACGGGATGGTCAGAAAGGCAGTTGCAAAATATGATACTGTAAGCCGTGAAGGAAGAATTGCGTGTTCGTAAGGGGACTAAAGATGGTAATTGTGAAACACCCTGTATGTCTTAAAAACATTCTGATCAAATGTAAATGAATCATTCGTTTAGCCAAAACTTAGCAATTCCTTTCCAAACTTTTTGTCAAATTTATAAATGAAGGAAACAGATAATTTTGAAAAACAGGCTTTTTTCAGAAGGAAATTAGGATTCTCTTTAAATCTAGGTTTCGATTCTCTTTAAAACTGGGTTTTAAAGCAGATAAATATTCTTAAAGTTATTAAACTTTTTCAAAAATCGCCAATTTCGTGACATTTTCTCGCCTAAATGGCTGCCTTATTCTCAGTTTTTTCAAATTTTTATGAGCCCAGGTAATGCAGCATTGGAGCAAGTTTTTACATATTAAAAAAATAGGTCACAAACGTTTTTCATTATGTCTTTAGAGAGGCTAAACTTGACCTAACAGTCATGAGTAACAGTTGCAAACTCACAACAGTTGTAAAAATAGCATATTAATCACAAAAAAAGCATAATTTAATAATACGACGGAACCTTTGAAAAACAGTTTTAATAAACACAATATTTTTACACTGTTTTAGATCTATTTTTCTAGATTCTATTTTTAACATTTACTCGTAACTTCTCAGGATTATGCCAACACTAAAACAAAAATTAGCACACATATTGAAAACTTAATTGAAAATATTGGGAATATCTAATGCTTCGCGCGGAAAAACAATGCTTAATAATAAGTTTGCCAAACTATTACCAACTACATGAATCCGTACTTTAATTGTCAAACAATCGGAAAACTTTATGAATTCGATCGGACGCCATATTTGTTGAGAAACAAAACAAAAAAAGTCTCTATCACCAATAATGAAGCATCGATCCTGATTTACAACTCCTTAATGTCAAAATCAATGAGAAGCTGGAATAAGAAAAATGACAAATTCATCCGGAAAAATTCAACTTTTCGAAAGGGATTTGTTTTGGGATAAATTGCATTTCGAGTTATGTTTCTCAATTAGTCGTAGATTTTAGTCGAACATGATTGGTTAGACTATGAAATTCTCATTTAGAACTGAAAATGGCTTCCATTATTTTAATTAAACTAAATTGTATTTTTATATAACCTCTTTTCGTTCTATTCTACGAGTATTTATTTTCGTTGATAGTAATACACTGGACGACTCAACTCGGCGTTCATAAACTCTGAGGGTAGACAAGACACGTCGTCGGAAATGAGAACTGTATAGCGATCCATGGCCGTAAATGTCATCCTATATGGCTTTAAATACCTTGGATTGGCTGACCGACCGTATTTTAATCAGTATTTATCTAAATTATTTTGCTTTTATTTTTTTTTTTAAGTACTGTCAAAAACTGCACAAATTCAGTTGTTTTGTCATAGTTTACTGATTTCGCGACTATTTTGCAGTACTCGCTTATTTAATTTCCAAATCTGTAAACTAAGATAGAACAGTTATTGCTAGATTTGTTCAATGTATTTTTTGATAAGATTATTATATTACACTTTTGCTTACGGCGCTTAGCATAAGGAATTAGCTTTGGTCCACTTATTATAACCATCGTTAAACAGCCGACAGAATTTTATGGGATTACGACTACTAATGTTCAACTACGTAGCCTTGTAATTTTGAACCCAATCTGGAGGACAAGGGATCAAGTATTGGAAGAAATTTACCTTCGTGGAGGACTTTTCGATGGAACTAACCCGTAGTTGCTTTGCATGGAGAGGAGAGAACGTCCCACGGTTAGTATGACGGCAAGGGGACTCTAACCCATGATCCGTCTACCACTGAGGATATTTCACATTAGCATTGTGATCGGTGCAAGCAGGATGCGGAATTCGCATCGGCCAGACCATCGCCGAGATTCGAATCACAAAATTTATAAGATCGCAAATTTATAGTCGTTCGTTAGATCACAAATTTATATTATGGTCGGAAATGTCATCGTTCAACCCTAGGGTGCCTTTTTGTGAGCGACTAGCTGTTCGTACGCATTTGAAAATGTACTTTTAATTCAATAATCTTAAATTTATGTTAATCCTTGGCTTACGGCTGGTACAATAAGTAGATGACATTTCCGACCATCATATAAATTTTGTGATCTAACAAACGACTAGAAATTTGCGATCTTATAAATTTGTCATATAACGAGCAAAAATTATTTTTAAGTGTAAATATTTTCCTTGATATTCCTTATTCACCAAAAAATAAGATAACATTTATTTCGAATTTTGCATTTTATTATTATAAAGGAAAATTTAAACTTAAAATCGCATTATTCAACGTAAACAACTTAAATTAACTTATGTTTCTCTGTCCGCGACATGATATGCCTTCTTGTATGCATCACAGCTTTATACAACTTTGACATAACTTAGAGTTCGTCTTAGACTTTCACTTAGTCTTTGACTTAGAGTTCGTGACCGATATTTTTTCCAGGCGTCTTCCAACCACTTCCTTACTGTTGCTTTGAATAAGAGAATCAACCAATCGTTGAAGTCGTGAGGGAACGAATCATCGAATCTCTGTGCGAATCAATAAACAAATCTGTGGTCTTGAGAATAAAGTCAAATCGCCGATTCGTTGACTATATCACCGATTCAATGACTTGAGTTTGGCAACTGAAATGCATAAAAGTCTTTAAGAAATATGAAGATCTTTTTAATTTGTTATTTACACACAAATTGCTCCAAGGCTTTCCTTCAAAAATTAAACTTTTTTACAAAAGAAGAAGAATTGCTTATCAAATGCGTTTCATATAATTTGTTCCTAAAATTCTTTTTATTACTTCTGCTTTTTCTTCTTTAAATTTACTTCAAATTTGTTTTCTTCGTTCGAAACTTTAAAGAAGCCTTTTTTTTTTCTTTTTTTACATGTCTATTATATTTAAAGGCAAATAAAAGTGATTAAATCGGAAACAATCTCAAAATTGTGTATTCCATAACACGTGTTATGAGCCAAATACAGTAGAAGGATTGCATTTTGTGTTATTTTATTGCATAGCCAGCGCAGACTTGGCAACCTATTTTTATGTTTACGACTGTTTCAGGTTCATAACTCAGTATCCCTCTAATTTTGAACCCAACCCGGAAGACAAGGAAACTTCTAAATCAAGCAATTGGTCAAATTAAAACGTTTTGTTGGATCTAAACCGCATTTGCGTTTCACAGAGAAGAAAACCACGAAAACCTCTGCCCGTTAACCAGAACGGAAAGGATTTTTAACCCACTATTCCTCTACTACTGAGGGTATTTCAAATCGGCACAATCGGAATTTAATTCAACCAGCCATCGCTGGGATTCGAACCTGGGGCACCTCATCGAAAGGCGAGTGGTCTACCGAAAGCTACCACGACTCAAAAGAAAGCACTGAAAGATTAAGAAAAATCCTAGAATTATTTTCATAATACTTTTTATCAACGAAAAAAACTTGTCTTTAAGACATATCAGTATTTGTCTTCCTATATTAGCATTCCTGGCTTTTGAATAAATGACCGAGTTTAAGGAATGTAGAATAAACAATTTTTTTAACTGAACAGATGTGTTAAAATAAATATTAAATCAAATATGTAAAAAAAAAGTATATAGAAAAGTTATTCTTAAATTATCGTCGAATATAAATTTGTCCGTTGGAAAATATATTTTTACTTCCTCAATTTTTCTATAAAAAGTCTGGTTTGTCAAGTCCTTAATTTCCCCATAATGCTTTCAAATAACATTGGATTTTTATAATATTAAAGCGCGTATTTATACTAGTTAGGATTTAATGATTTTTTTCCAACACTTTCTCTGGTGTATTCTTCCATATTTTGTTTTCGTACTAGTTTAGTTCAGTAAATATTTTCAAAACTATAAGGCTATCAATTTATCGTTTATCACAATCTTTTCTTTTCTGTAAAATTTGTTTTCTGAGTAAATAAATATAATCTTGAATCTGGTTTATGGCCCATGAAGCAAAAGCAGTTATAATGCTGATGATATCGAGTATTTATTCATTTAATCCTTTACTATTTTTTAATACATCACGTTGATAAGAACTTTATTTTCTGAAACTTCTCTTCTGGCGTAAGTAAATATTATGTTTAAAGTTTAAAAAAACTCAAAACTTGATATGCGAGTTTATAATACTATTCTTTATCATTAATAAATTTTGAAATACTTTTTTAAAAATAATAATTTTNTTTTCTGAAACTTCTCTTCTGGCGTAAGTAAATATTATGTTTAAAGTTTAAAAAAACTCAAAACTTGATATGCGAGTTTATAATACTATTCTTTATTATTAATAAATTTTAAAATACTTTTTTAAAAATAATAATTTTAACACATGATTTTTATACATAAACAAAACCAGATTTGTTACCAAAATTATTAAATCATTTCTCAATGAAAATTTAAAAATAAACTGCTTCTATTACTCAAAACTAGGTAATACAAAAAATTATATTAAAATAAAATTTTTATATTTACTTCCCCAAAAGTTTCAAATATATTCATAATATACAGTACACAAATAAATAATCGGAACAATCTATCTTTTAATCTAATGACCGGATTTTCACTTACTGGAATTCAGACTTAATGATTCGACGGGGTGACCTCAAATATATTAATTAGTTAGTGCTGACAATAGTTTAGTCACTACTTTTAGGATCCTAAAAAATACATTCTCTGAATAAAATATAACTTTTTTCAACAGATTTGGTTTACTTACCCTCAAAATATAGGGGTGGACGTAATCTAGGAAATTGAGTCCCAATAGTTTGGTCAAGAGAGTGGTCAAAAGTTTGGACCATTTAATGTCAATTTTATTTTTTTGCGAATTTTGTCATATGTATCAGAAATTTTAAAACGAATTTAAACATTTTTACATCCAGTTATAAAATATGTTTTTTCAAAGAAAATTCCATGCAAAATATAATTTTAAATAACTATCTATTATTTCTTATTATTTCATTTTATAACAGTCGAAAATTTTGTTTGTCAATTTTTACATCAATTTTGTATAGCAAAATACAAATTTTGAACGAAATCGATCAAATAGTTTTCGAAAATCTTATTTTAAAATGTGATTTCTCAAGAGCTATTCTGTCAATTTCGTTTAAATTATGAAATTTACTATATAAATTTAAAATCTTTAAAATGTGATAGCTAACAATTCAAAAAATATTTTTCTTTTTATAATAAATTAAATAATTGAAATTTAATATAAAATTAAATTAAATTTTATAATAATTAAGGAAGATTTCTTTTTGCATGGAATTTTCTTTAGGTAAACTAACTTTATAAATGTGTGCAAAAAATTTTCGATTCGGTAAAAAAGCTCTCGAGATATTGTGAAATACGCAAAAAGTAAAATTAACATGAAGAGGTCAAAATCCTTAACCGCTTTCCTAACCAAACTATTGGGACCGTAATACGCAGATTACGGCTTTCATGTTGAGAAAAAAAGTAAGTTTATACAAAGAAAATACGTTTTTGATGTTTGATTTCGTAACTTAAACTATCGTCTGCACTAACTAGTTAACATATTGGAGATCACCTCCTCGAATAGTTAAGAATTAGTCTCAGAACGTAAAGATCCGATCATTGGATCAAAAGTTATTCAGAGTGATTCGTTTTTTTGCGCTCTCTTCATTACAAACATTTAAAATGCATTTTTTGTACGGATTGTGTTTTATTATATCAATGAAATAATAATAATAATAAAATTACAGAATATTAAAATTATAGTTTTCGTATGCATGAAATCTTAATGTCACAATGACTTTTCCGTGTGTCTCGTTATGGCACACCATATGAGATGTGAATGATTAATGGCAGCTAAAGTCAAAATTGAAACTCAATACCTGAACTACGACAGAACTGAGAAAACGCTGACTTCAAATCAATACATCTCAATGAAACTCTTTGAAACTTTGAAATATATTCAAACTTAAATTCATTTCAAAAGAAAAATCCCTTCGTGAAATTGAATTTTATTTGACATAAAAATTTCTAACTCGCTTCAATTTATGAATACATTTTTTATTTTTGCGCTTAAAGTTTAATATCTTTCCACATTTCGCATAAATCTAACACCATTGCTTTTAGGCTATTTATTACTAATGATTACACCTGATTTTTGGTGTCACATAAGAAAAATAAATATATCCTCTATACATTTATTCTTTTTATGTGGTACCAAAAATGCGGGTATTTCTATATCTAAATTGGCAACATTATAGTCATCCATAATAATTAATTTGTTAGGTTGTTCTAAGTAACAAAGTAGAGTTAAATAATTATACTCCGTTTCAAGTTACGAAAAGACCATTACGGTATAGGATTTAAATAATCATCCGCAACTGCATGTAATTTCGTTTTATTTCATTATTGAACTATACAAATATGCTTTCAAAACAATATAAAAACTTTTAAAAATCAAACACGTCAGACAGAAATTTAATTCGTGCTATATTTTACTATATATATCATAGAATTATTTAAAAAAAAGATTATAGTATCGTAAATCTTACTGGAATCCTAGACTTGGCGATATATTTTCATAAATAAGGATAGCATTCGTTATTGAAAAGGAAATAATTTTGTGACGTTGCAAGAGCATTGGGTTTGATTGGATCATTAAAAATGGCGCGTCTTATGCTGACATGCTCTGAACAAATCAAATGCGAGTTGCAGAATTTTAACTTTTTTTTTACCGTAGAAGAAAATCGTCTGCAAGAAACAATATTTATTATTCTTTTATCAGTTTATTTAATTGCTATCGTAAAGACATATATTAGTTACGATTTTTAGATACCGTTTTTATTAATTCTTAATACTTCTTAATTGATTATCCAATAAGTTTTAGTTTCCTCATTTCACATGATTTAAGAATACAAGCAAAAAGGAAGCTGTGCAACGTCGTTTCGAGAGTTAGGGATGTTGATATTCGTTCGCGCTGGAAGCTTGGCTATAATTTGGCGTGCAAACAGGCTCTCTCGATAGGGATAATGGTTTTTTTCTTAACTTGCAACAGAGTACAATTATACGTTAAATGTTTAGTTTCATTTTTAGGGGTTCTTAATAATTTAACTATCGTTAAATAATTAGTTATCCGTTGAGTATTTGTTAATATTCATTTTGTTTAGAAGTCTTAAGTTTTTAGTGTTGAATAGTTAGTTACGGGTTAATTATTTACTTAGGATATTTCTGAATTTTTATAAAAATAAAAAATTTGCCATAAATTAATAATTTAGATTTTTTTCCTTTCTGAAATGTGTATGGAAATTTTAAACAGAAACGGTGCTATGGTGCTGCATACTGTCGCATTAATTTATTGGTGTTGGAGCTTGCTTTTTTTGAACAATAGCATTGATAGGGCCGTGATGGCTCAGGGGATAGAGCGTTCGCCTTCCGATGAGCTGAACTGGGTTCGAATCAACAGCGATGGCTCTTCTAAACGAATCCGTAACCGGCTTGCAGCAACCACAGTGCTAACGTGCCTCAGTGGTGGACGTATCATGGGATAGAGTCCCTTTCCCGTCAGGCTAACCGTGGGAGGTTCTCGTGGTCTTCCTCTCCGTGTAACGCAAATGCTGGTTAGTTCCATCAAAAAGTCCTCTACAAAGGCAAATTTCTCCGAATATTTGATCCAGGAGTTCCCTTGTCTTCTGGATTGCGTTCAAAATTTCAAAGCTACGAAGTTGAACATTAGTTGTCGTAAACCCAAAATATTGGTTCGGCTCTTCAACGACGGTTATAAAATAAAAAATAAAATAGCATAAAATATTTGACGATACTCAAGTAATGGCTGGAGAGGTGAGTGAAGAAATACAGTACGTACTGGAGCATTGTGGTGAGTTTTCTATCTTATCAAACTAATTTTAATATTCCAGCTACCTACTATGCTGAAATGTCCCGAACTCATACGTATGGTGATTTGTGTGCTTAATGAATGCGAATTTTAGTATTACTAAACCTCAATACGTATAAAATTTTAACCAAACTACAGGCAACAACTTGTTTATTTAGAATTATGAAAATCAAGTTTTCACAATTGTTTTTAATTGCATTTTTTTGTTACAATTTTATAGCTTTCTGTAGAAATACAGTTTTATTTTGCGTTTTAATTTTCACAGAAATATCAATTTCGGATTCTGACATCTATTTTAAATTATAAGTAAACTAGGAGGCTTCGTCCCCTGCTCGCTGGCGCTCGCCAACCCCCGGAACTGCTTTCGCAGTTCATTTCGGGTTGCTTCGCAATCCGATGCTCGCTTGCTCGCTCATTGGATACGTTCTTAACGTCTAGCTTTTGTATACTTTTTTGAACGCTGAAGTTACGAAAACTTTTCACTGTAGAAAATTCTAAACCTGTGCATTTCAATATTAATTTGAAATTGCAAACAGTTCACATATTTTTCTTAATCACACTATTCTAAATTTCAGTTGTTGAGAAAAGTAACTGTTGTAAGTTTTGTTTCAAAGTCTTTCCCACCAGAGGGCTATAACCATGTGTTGTAAAACAATATGAAATAGTACTGAACGCCGGATGTAAAGCATCGGCTTCGATAAAGGTAATTTTGTGAGAATTTTTTTGATAATTCGGGGAGAATTCACCCGATTAGACATATAATGCTCACTACGTGCTCTTCCGCGCCGAAGCCTATCAATTAAAAATGAAAACTGTTGCCAAAGCGAGAAAAGAAATATCATCGGTTTTATTGATACATACTTATTAGCGTTTTATATAATATAGATTGGTTTCTCGTATTAAAAGCATGAATATTTATATACGGAACTACATTTGTAGTACTGAGATGTTTTTCTAATTGCCACTGTTGGCGCCTTGACGAGTTTGAGTAACGCCATTAACGTCAACCCTTTATTCCACTCAGCAGTTCGTGGTTGGATTCTATTGTGAATCATTCGAATAAAATATTCGATTACCATCAATTTCGTTTTTTGATAAAAATAAATTTCTATGGTGAAGTTTGGGTTCATCGGAACCATATGATTGTTGGCATATTCACTCGGGATATTTTCTGTTAATTAGTAAATAGATTGTTATTTGTTCATTACTTTTCCATCATTCGTCATAAATTGGCATCGTACAGCCACCTTTACCTTCTTTCTGTTTTCTCCGGCAATCAATCAGAGTTTGTATATTTTTTCATCTCCATTTCCCCATTAATGATTCATAAGAATGTAATTACTTGAAACAGCAATTTGCAAAAAACCCTAATTTGCATATGTATTTATTTACGAGAAGGATTCAGAAATCTATATTAAGGGCTGTGAATACTGAACACCTTGTAATAATAAAAATTGATTTCATAATTTCAACATTATCAACACGATTTTTTATCAAACTGAAAATGTTCGATAATTAAAATATTTTGTCTAACTCTTCAGTATTTGTGCACTCGTATTTCATTCTCTAAAATTAAATTACTGTTGACATTTTAACGTAAGATTATTATTTCCTTTACTGTTGTTCTGACAGCGTGTCCCGGGTTTTGTTAGTTTAATTCGATTTTAGGTTCGCAATTATTCCGAAAATTTTTGAGAATTATTACTACACTGGTGTGCAAAACTTAAGCAACAAGTGCGCTTTTTGTCATAACTCTACAAGAAATCATCCGATTGACATGAAATTTGAATATGATGTACATTATTTTGTACTTTAACGATGGTAAAAGAATAATGGCGCAGAAATGAATATAAAGCTTAAAGTAGGGTATGGAACAAAAAAAAGGCTTTATTTGACATATAGTGGAGTTACACATGATTGCCCGAAGAAGCGTAAGTACAACTGGTAGATGTTCCCTTGTGTGGGATATGCTCTCCCCTTACTGTAATTGTTGCTTGGCATCGTCTCTCCATGCTAAGCACCAGATTATCCAGGAGTTCTTGGGGTAAACGTCTCCATTCCTCCTTTAACGCATCTTTCAGCTGATGGGTGTTACCAGGAGGATACTGTCGTGTCGCAAGACGTCTCCCTAATGCATCCCACACATGCTCTATGGGATTCAGATCTGGAGAGTAAGCTGGCCTATCCATTCGTGTGATATCTTCACTTTCCAGTAGCTCTTGAACATTAGCAGTACGGTGTGGCCGGGCATTGTCATCCATAAAAATGAAGTCTGGTCCAATGGACCCTCGGAACAGACGCACATGGGGTAGGATTATCTCACTGCAGTAGCGATCTCCAGTTACAGAACCTCGGTCGAAGATCTGAAGCTCAGTCCACCCGTTCAACGTAATGCCACCTCAGACAACTCCAGGACCACCGTAATGATCTCTTCCCGCGATGTTATTGGGATGAAATCGAGCTCCAACCTCTCTCCAGATCAACTTGACGTTGAGATTCGCTTGTAGAACTAAAACGACTCTCATCTGTGAAGAGGACGCGACTCCATTGATGAAGTGTCCAGATTTCGTGTTTTCTTCACCACTCTAAACGGTGCCGCCGATGGCTAACTTTTAAAGGTATGCAGCGTTCGAGACCTCTAGCAAATAAGCCACCTTTGTGGAGGAGTCTGGCCACTGTAAATCTTGATACTTGTCGTCCTGTGGCTGCGCACAGTTGCTGAGATATGGCGCTCGCTGACTGAAAACGGTTTCTTTTCGCCTGGAGGACAATGTAACTGTCATCTCTTGGTGTTGTTTTCCTTGGACGGCCACCACCAGCTTTCCAAACAGCTGTACCAGTAGTTTTAAAGTCATTCCAAGCACAAGAAACAACACTTTTGTTGATCCCAAACTCTTCGGCGACACTGGTCACACTACGCCCCTCCTCAAGCTTCCCAATCATTTTTCCTCGAGTAAAGTTGTCTAAATGATTTCTTGAAGACATGTTTCACAGAACAAATCACTTGCACCGAATGTCTTTAACTGGGGTGCTCTTCATCCTTTTATCACAGCTTTGACCTGCACGCGCCGACCCACGAGGTTAACGTACACTTGCATCACCTACGACGTTTTATTTCTAAAATTTGCATAAAATAATCTTTCTACTGAACTACGTGCATATTATACTGCAATTTCATGGCTATCTCATACTTTGTTGGAGAGCTGTGGCCGAAAAACCACTTGTTTCTTAAGTTTTGCACACCAGTGTATAATTAAAATATTTTGTTTAACTCTTCAGTATTTGTGCACTCGTATTTTATTCTGTAAAATTAAATTACAGCTGACATTTCAACGTAAGACTATTATTTCTTTTACAGTTGTTTTAATAGCTTCTACCCAGGTTCTGTTTGTTTAATTCAATTTTAGGTTCAAAATTATTCAGAATAATTACTATAATTGAAATATTTTGTCTAATTCTTAAGTATTTGTGCACTCGTATTTTATTCTCTAAAATCAAATTACAGTTGACATTTTAACGTAAGATTATTATTTCCTTTACTGTCATTTTAATAGCTTGTACCCAGGTTTCGTTTGTTTGATTCGATTTTAGGTTCAAAATTATTCCTTTACACAAAGTACGTGGCAGAAAAATAAAATTTTAAGTGAGTCTCATTAACAGAAATGAATGTCTCTCTAGGAGAGAGGACATTAAAGAGAGAAATGGCCTCGATCAATAATTATTATTTCATCTCATCGGCCATTAACAGTTTCCAAAAGTTTTCACCCTTTCATCCTGAAAAGGTGATGCATTATTAAAGAAGTGAGATGAATACAGATTAACCCATTTTTAAGATTAAAACTGAAAATGTGTTCACATCAATGGATCAATTTGCATAGAAATAGGGCATCGAATTGCAATGATGTACCCTAAATAACTTCTGAGCAGTTCACCAGTTCTAAAATAAGTAGCAAAAACTAAATTAATGAGTGGTCATTAATAGCTTCTGTAAATTATAATCGAGTAAATTTCCTTATGAATAGGCTTTATTCTGACATCACTTATTCTTTAGTTTATTTTGATACAAATCACGGGACAAAGGAAAAAGTCCTAAATAAATATTTATTACGAGGGAGCTAAGCCCCCTGTTCGCTGCAGCTCACAAACCCCGATGATTGATTCGCAATAATGGTTGTTCCTTGGCGGAAAACAGTTTCTTAACTGAAGTTTAAATTATTCACTTAACATGTATGTTCTAAAAAGAATTCTGTTTGCTTGTGCCTCCACTTTCCACGTCCAAATATTATTGTCTATTAGTATTATAAATATTTAGATCTATTGATGAGAAGTAATTTTTCTGAGTAATTATTTCTTGAAGTAACATTTATTTTGTTATAGCATTATATTGTTCAAACAAATTGGATGACTTCACAACCGCCATTTAATAGTTTCGCCTATCAAACAAGCAGATACATTACATACCATTATTGCTTGCATCTCAGTGTGCATGAAGTAATTTGCAGCAGTACATTAATGTTATTTGCACAAAAATAATAATTATAAAACGGTTAACGATATTAAACCACCTTTGAAAATAACTTTATCTTAAAATGTAGTGTAGAATTGCATTGTAATAATAATAAAAAAGAAACAATGATGACAATCAAACCAACATGGTAATAAATGAGGAAAAACTAGATCTTACCACGTGATTTTTGGGACAGTAAAAATGTGCAAACAACAATGGAAAACTGCGAACCAGTATTAGATTTTATGTATAATAAGAAACGATAGTTAGACATTAGGGTCAAAAGAATGAATTAAGATTGAAAGTTTCGTTGTTTAATTTTAATTTATTACCCCCCGAAAACAAAATAACATTAGTTAACTTATAACAATGTTCACTTCCCATTTTCTTTTAATATTAATTTTGAATCCAATTCAGAAGACAAAATTTCTTCTGAGTGATTTTTATTTAATCAAAAAGTTTTATTAATTTTTTTGATTAAATAAAACTCATTCGTTTTGCGCTATTTAGATTTTATTTTATATTTCACTTCAAACAGCTGTCTCCTTTTTGAGTGTACGGTTATCGGTATTCAACTCCATATCCTTGTAATTTTGAATCCCACCCAGAAGACATAGGAACTCCTGAATGAAGCATCGGGGCAAACTACCTTTAATAGAAGACTCTTTGATGGACTCGCAGAACTTTGTGTTGCAAAGCAGAGGAGATCGAAGAAAACCGGCCATGGTTATCTCTATCCCCTGAGTCCCCTGAGTATGAGTCTCTCTCTCTCTCTCTCTCTCTCTCTCTCTCTTATATATATATATATATTCACAGCAAGCCAGCCTCATATGGTATCCAACATTTTTGGGATCCCGCAGTGGACTGATCGCTAAGACACGGTTCCCAGCAGAAAACCGAAGTCAAACATCACTGGCTGCTGTCAGTGTGCGGGTGGGTGACCTCTTGAATCAGTCTGCGTAGGAACCGAGGGTGTGCGGTATTGGTCCTCGCTAAATTGTTCTACCGTAAAGTGCTGGACTTCGCTTGCATGTCGTCAGGGTACCGAAGCAGGGGTGCCATCCCCTCTGCAAAGGATCAAAATTGCATTGACATGTCTTCGGATCATCCTCGGGGATATTTCCCAGACCATCGCCACTAGCCCACTGCGCAGCTCTAGTAAGACGTAAATGAACTCCAACAGCAGAAACAACCAACATTTTTGGGATCTTTCTAATATTTATAATTTTGATTTGTAAAACTGCTTATCATCAAGAAACTTTATTGATTGCGGAAGAAGGCGTTGTTGGGCAAAGCGAGCTGGAGTGAAGCCACCTAATTTACAATAGAGTGCAAAAATCTCCTGTCAGTATGTGGTTATTCACATCAGAAAGGTCCTTGGTTCGAATACCGGACAAGGCATGAATGTTATCTCAGTCTGAGTACTATCTGTCTTTACTGTGGCAGCAACTTTGGCTCATCTTATATGGTGCCCCTGAAAAAGTAGCCAACAAATCTACCATACTGGTACCTAAATGACGAGTGTTAATCTGGTGGGCATTGAAATAAAAAGCATATAATTATTTCAAGTACGATTGAAAAAATAAAACAGCAATAAACAATAATAATAATTAAAATAAAAGCTCCTTTTAAAAAAATTGTATATCGTTTTAAAGCTGTATGCATTAACGACAGAAGTCGAAAAATATTCTGCCTGGAGGATTTAGCACGCCACTATACACATATTATCTAATACTTTTATCTCTATAACAATGATTTAATAACTATTTTTCAAATCAAGCAATAGAATAAATTCTAAAGAATTCCAAGATTTATGCAGGATTATTTTAAAATGTTTCGTCGAGGAAAAGGCAAGTTTAAAACCTTTCACATCAATCTTCCTCTCAAATCCAGGAAACAGAATCACAAATGACCTATTCTTCGCATTAACTTTTGGCATCCTTTTTTTCCTTCCTTTTTTACACTAAAAGCGGAATGAAAGGAAATTTAATGGTGCGTGTATTCCATTGAGATGAAAGCACCCTAAATATCTGAAAAGATCTTGAATGCAAATGAAAAATGGGATTTTTCGTGCTTTCACACCCAGAAAGGAAATTTGCATTCCTCTGTATGAGGTAATTCGGGTAACTACATATTATAATGAAAATAAACTTGGGAATAGTTCTCTGACTTTATTTTTCTAGTTACATTGTGGTAAACACCATAACCTCAAAAAAACCCTTTAAGTGTGAGACTCCTTATCCAACTATTTTACTTTATTTATAACCGTCGTTGAACAACCGAACCAATTTTGAGTTAACGTCTACCGACGTTGAACTCTTTAGTCTAGTAATTTTGCACCCAATCCTGAAGATAAGGAAACTCTTGGACCAAACATTGTAAGAAATCGCCCTCGTAGAAGACTTTTTGATGGAAATGACCAGCATTTTCGTTACGTGGAGGGGAAAACAAGGAAAACATCTGAGGGTAAGCCTAGCGGCAAGGGGACTCTAACCCATGATCCGTCTACCACAGTAGTCAGTGTGAGCCGGATGCGAAATTCGTATGGACCAACAATCTCTGTGATTCGAACTCAGGCACTTCATTGGGGGTTGAGCTCTCTACCTGCTGAGCCACCACGACCCCTCATCTGCTATGATACCTTTTATTTCTGAGTTTGTTTCTTTGTACCTTATTTTTTCACTGCTATTGTGCCTTTTCTGATTCATTCATTTTTTTTAATTATGATCATTGAGATTAAATTCCATCTGTATTACAAAAAAGAATTAGCAATGCTCCAAGCTAATCAGAAAAGTCTCTAGTGTTTTCTAAAATACTGGATAAGTTTTAAGCTCATTTTAATCAGCTCATAGGTCTTAATCCTTTGACGCAGATGGGACACCGGTTTCCCTTTTATTTATTTTTCTGACGCTCTGATTACAAGCAAAAATGTATCTTGGTGCTTTTTTTTATTATAAAAAACAGTCTAGTAGATACTAAAAAAATATCTGTTAGATTATCGGAATTATATTTCTCTTAAATATAAAATAAAAAAAAATAAANAAAAAAAAAAAAAAAAAAAAGTTTTTAAAAAAAAAAATCTTTTTTGTTTAAAACTTTATCTGTAATAAATTAAAGAAATTCCAATGAAGAATAACTGTTTCTCTTGTATCTAAATAACTACAAGGAAATGCAAATTTGAAAAATTATGTATTAGAAGTAAGCCGTGTTTGGAAGATTTTGCCTTTAACGCAGAAAAAGACTCCGGTATTTCATAACCATAAATTATTAAAATGCTAAATATAACATTTTTCACTTATTTTGACCTAAATTATAACAAAATAATGAAAAAATATGAAATTTAAGTATGCAAAAGTATGCATCCAAGGGTTAAGGCAGATTAGAAAATTAGAAACTCAAGCTGATTTTTCTGAGGCTTATTGCAATAAATCTTTATTTAGGCTTAGTGAAACAAATCGCCAATACTCTACGCTTACTTCAAACTACCTGAATATTGCATTTTTTAGTTATCCCAAAGGGGCATGGATTCACTGCAATATAGCGCCAGGCTTATTCAAAGGCATTGAAAGTTTTTCCAGTTAAACTGATCTTAAGTTCCATTTCTGACTCAATCTTACTAGCATTTCATTAATAGCCACGATTTTTTACAGACTTCTTAAAGGCCAATGAGTGCATGTTTTTTATCACCTTAACATAATTAGATAATAGACTAAGTAATACCAGTTTACGATATATTTACATGCAAATAAAATCTCATTAATCAACACTATGAAATCATGTACAAAGCTGAAAGGCTTTTCATTAAAGCTGACATAATTTGGTTTCTTTTTTATGATCTGTTCCTTTCCTCGGTGACTTCATGTTATCAGATTAAGAAAAATGCTTTACAGTTCATCATAATAAAATCTGACCTTTCCACTGAAGAATCCACTCTTTCAGGGGCATCATAATAGGTGGGCCAACATTGCTCCCGCAGTAGGGACAGAGAAGGAAAAAACATCCATGACTTGTCCGGGATTCGAACCCAGAACCTTTCTGATGCAAGGGCAGTTCCCTAACACCTACACAAGCCGGTCGGCGTTTTAGTTATCATTGATTTAAAGTTATTTAGTTTTATAGAAGCACATTTCAGGAGTTTAACTATGAAAAAAAATAAACACGTGGTATCAGATAATTTTAGGAATACTAATTTGGTAACGTAGTCTTCACGTGTCATTCACTTTAAATTAAATGCCATAACTAGCAAAAAGATAATCATTTATAATAGAGCAACAACAAACTCGTTTTGTAGTAAATTAAAAACAGATCTTTCACTTAACAAATATCATTAATATTATCTTTTAAATAATTAAAAGTAAAAAAGTCTGCTGCATCAATGTTTACTGTTACACTTAATTCAAATATTCATTTTTGAAATGTCCCTTCCAAATGGAATATTCAAAATTTTAGAACAATATTAAGGATGGGGAATTTTTTAGTATCTTAGATAAAAAAAATTTATTTCTTTCAAGCAAATCTGGGTTTACAAGAAAAAAGTTCTCAAATTTGGCATGCAGATTGTTGTACTTTGATTTATAGATGACGCAGAAATTTTGAAGACAAATCCTAACCCTTCCTCAATTTGGTCTTTACCCTAGCACTAGAGAGTGAAGAAGGTGTCTAGTTTACTATCATTAGATAAGTTTTTAATGTAAAAAGCAAGTTTATTGCATTTCTTTCAATATGACATGTATTCATAGAAATATAAACTAAATGGGGTAAAATAGGGTAAACTTTTTATTGAAAATCCGAATCTGCAATAAAAAATGGTGGCTCCTTTTAAAGATATTGTAGTTGACTCCATTCCAACGACAAGGGATTAGATTGGGAATCGAGTTTTGTATGGAACTTTCAATAACATTTCCTTCTTGTTTTTGTAGATATTTAAATTAATGTATATTTTTCGAAATATTTTAACGTTTTTATAGATTTTGGACACCTTTTATAACTTTCATATGGAATATTTAAAGTGAGAAAAAAAATATGTTATGCTTCGTCTTTTTTTTTCTATTTTTGCAAGATAAATATAGATGATTGAAATGTCTGTATTTAAAAAAAACATGCATTTAATCATCATCTATACTTAGCTTGTTGCTGTATAAAAATAGGGAATTTAATCTATAAGTTATTAAATTTAGGAATTTAATCATATAAGTTATTAAAATATATTTAAATATTAACAAAATTGGATTGTCCCGTCGCCCCGTGATGTACTTTTTAAACACTGAGTAGTTTCTGTATTATATGCTGCTTACTTTCTATGAGTAACTTATATCATGAGTACTTGCTCTTCAAGAGGAAGAAGACCTCCTATACCCACACATGTGACCTATAACATCCCCAGCTAATCTTTATCAGAAAAATTTCGTATTAGAGTTGAGCTAAGTATTTCTATATAAGTTAGAATGTTAATGACGATAAGTTAATTTAATAAAGAGCCGTATTGCACATCGAATTAGCTGATATATAATTCTTTCACGTCTACTTCGTTTACTTAACTTAAATTTATTATTTGTTTATGTATTTTATTATAACCATGATATATTTTTACTTTGTGTATCTGGCAACTTCATAATTAGTTTGTTTATGTTCTACATTGCTTCAGGCCTGTCTTTGTGTTAAATGAGAAATATATATAGTGAAAGAATGAGTCACTTAAGAGAACTGATACTTGACGCGTTTGGCTTACTCGAAATAGGACAGTTGCTAACGTAAGCTAGAGCCCCTGACGTAAGCAAATGCCGCGTTTCAACAACCTATCAGGATCGAGATACCCAAAAACGTCACATGCACGTATCCCATTGAGACGTTGTTGTTGCCACGGGAAAAAGCAAATTCTTAGACATTCTTTACATAAATTTTAAAAGTAAAGATTGAAATTTGAGACTTTATTTAAATTTTTTCTTAACTGTTTTCATTTTAATACAAATGGCATTTATAATAATACTAAAAATTAAATTAGCTACGGAACTACGCAGGAAAATACAGATACGGCACTTTTATCCGTTTATTCTATTTGTTTTAAGGAAATACTTGTAAATATAAAATAAAATTTCCTGGTATCTGACATGCAGATTAATTTCATGACGCCATAAAATATCAATTAACTTCCGTGTGTAGAAATTATTTAACGATCACTCGTATGTATGTAAAATAGAATATTTTTTGTTTGAATAAAAAAAACTGTTCTTCGAAACCGAAGCCTTCGAAACCTTCGAATAACTTCGAAGCAAAATGCAAACGAGTGATTTTAAACCTTAATATAAAAATCGATAATACATTAAGGATGTAACGGGAAGATTTGAAAAAAAGAACTACTTCCTGGGGACAAATTAATATGCGTATTTTAAGCACTGATATAAAAAAAATATGAATGCTTACTTTAAGAAATAAATGGAACCCATTTCAGTGCTTACCTACAAACAAACAGTGTATTCAAAAAAGAAATGTATCAATTTAAAATCTTATCAACTGTAACCATTCTATAGTTTTAAGTGAAAGTCACAAAGAACAGATTCTGATGAGGGGATTCAGCTTTGTTCTTTTCCGGTCTGCAGCACGCATGCGCAAAATGGTGACTTCTGATCGTAGTGAGTTATGTGTTCTACTGGTGGTTAAGAGGGAATTAGTAAATTCAGTTCGTTAAAAGTTCAAATGTGAACCCTCTTGTGGCAAGAACAACCGTCTATGACACAGGGTATTCGCTAAAATTGAATTCGTTCCGCCTTTATCTACTGATCTGCAATGGTTGAAACAAAGATCTCAATCCGCTACCGCGTTTATTATTCCGGACTTATTACAAAGATTTCACAAATTCACGTTAGATTCCATACGTTCCGGTACGCAGCATTTGGAGCAACTGCACATGCTCGCGCTCATTTATTTATTTATTGTTTTAGATTTTACGTATCTTTACGTTATATTGACGTGGTCTTACAGAGCTACAAGCACGCTGTTCATAGCTGTTGATTGTTGTTTTCTGTTTAAGCCTACCTTCGATTTAACAACATGGACATGTTACGGATATAGTTCTCTACTTGAATTTGAACAAGAGCCTCAGAGCTCATATAAATCTTGATAGGCTAAATTAAGCCTTATCTATTGAAACGCAGTGCTATAAGCGAAAGCAGAGAGCACGCCGCACTTTACTATGCTCAATACTCAATGTTACGGATAGATTAAGAAAAACAACACAAAAATGAAGATGGTGGATTTTTTATTATAAAACGTCTAAATAGATCGTGGGATTTTACACAATTGGTTGATTTAATAAAAAGAAAATAAATTTTATTGGTTTTAGTTTAAAATTATGATCGTTTAATCGCGCTAGATCCATATACAAGTGAATATATTTTAGTCATCTTAAAATATTGTTTACTTATTTTAATTACACAATTTATGCTGGAAGAATTTTCCTATAAAACATTTTCATTCATTGTAAATGTTTGTTCTGATTTTGTAGTGGAAATTAAGATGATATTGAACTATGTCAGCGTTTTTAATTTAAGGGTTTTTGCAAAATCTCTCATTTATTCATGTAAGTTCTGATTATTCATGTAAGTTAGACGTGCACACGTGCAATTACGTATGGGAAAGTACTGAATGTAACTTAAAAGTGCGAAATCTCCCTTTTAACTAAAATGTATGGAGAATTGAAATTGGACATTTGTAAAAAAACACAGTTGTTAAGCTTTAATTGCATGTCTGATTTGTTGACACTAGTCCAAATTAAACTGTTATCGTTGAAACTGCTGCATTTTTTATGAGCACCTTTAATATTCCAGTACAAAAGAAAACTATCGGGAAAAAAGTCTTACTGTATTAACCATCATATATTTAATTGGACCACTGTTGAACAATCCACTAATTTGAACAATCATGCAAAATTGTTTTATAAGATGTTGGAGGGTTTATTTGAAAAGAATCGTGATTCCTCATATTATGTGTTTTTGGTTCATTGAATCAGAATTTTCTCTCTCAGAACTTTTCCTTGACAATTCACAAATTTTGACAAATGCACTCTAAATAAGTGAATTGACTAAGTTAGGATAGAACACTCGCTTCCGAATGAATAGTCTCAGGTTCTAAGCACAGCCATAGCTGACCGATTCGTATACCACTTCTGGTTCTGGGCGAGGGCAATATCGATACAAAATTTCCCCACCGGCAGATGGATAAAGAGTTTAGAACCCCGTTGCCATTGGACAAGCACTGCGATTTTTTTTCATAGCTTTCCTCTCTATGTAACACAAATGTGGATTAAGCTACACATGGAAAGTATTCTACAAAGACGACTATTGCTTCAATGCAGGATCATCCTTGCCTCGTTGATTTTCAAATTAAAAGGTTAAAATTGGTAGCCATAAATCCAGAATTCATTAACTACTCAACAGCGGTAAAAATAAATAAATAAATACTTCCAAAATTCGGGATTTTAACGAAGACCTTAACCTTTCATTTGAAATCCCAACCTATGTCAAATGAAATAAAGTGAGATTTCAATACAATCAAAACTAACTATAATACCAACCCCACCCCTCAATGGTCATATTAGTTTAAAGAAAATGATCAAAAATGTGCCTATTTTGTATTAAATAAAATTTTCTAAAACCAATTGCTAGTCAATTATACTGTATAAATATGAATAAAATATGTGTATTCATTTTTAATTTTTTGGGTTAGTTTTTGAGTTGATATTTGATAAGTGCTGTAATCCAGTTTAAAATGAACTATCTCCAAACATATTACAAATAGTCTGCTATTGCCATATACAGTAAACATCGATAAATAAACATGATTCCTGGCATAATGTAATAGATTGTTTTAATATTTTTTGATGCGTTAATTTTGAATACTCCAGCCCGGAAGCTATTTTCCTATCCAGTGACTTCTCACAACTCGCTCTCCCGGTTGGTATTTTCTTAAATGGAATAAAATATGATTCATCACTTTCTTTTTAGATAAGGTAACAATTTTGAAAGAAATAAAATGGAATCAGCCATTATAATTGGGACCAACTACAGCCAAGAGGAAAAGCTCCAAAAAAGAGAGCGAGTCGTTAAACGCCGCTGGATTGGAAAATAGCAGCCCGGAAACACCACGGGCATGAGAATAGAGGGTAAAACTTCAACCCGTTGTTTTGATGGGAACGAGAAAGAAAGGATAAAAATGAAAAATAATATTCCTAAAAAGTTACAAAACATGTGTCTAATAGAGGGTCATTAAATAAGATTTTTTTTTTTAAATTTTGGGACTTTTTGAGAAGTACACCTAAAAAACAATCAATAATTGTTTTTCAAAAATTTATAATACTCTCCAGATTTCTTAAAATTTCAACAAAATTTTTTAAAAATTCCGAGCATAAAAATTTTAAACCTTCTTTAGTTTTGTCTGTCGTTTAACATGCAATAAAATTTTTAATAATCTGTAAAACGCACGGCCTTATGAAGTATATCATGCTAATTGTATTAAAGTTAACTTCAATTCCCGATCATCAATCGAAAAATATGCTCAGGTATTTATATAAAATTTAAAATTAAAAAAAGAATTCCATTTGAAACACATTTCAAAGTTTTGTTTTTTCCAGGAAGAATTATTGTTTTGCTTTTTTTGTCAAAAATCACTCAAAACTTTTTTTAAATAATGCAGATATATAAATTTCTTCAGTTTGTTTGAAATCGTTTGAAGCTTTAATATGAGCAATGAAAAAAGTTTGAAATTTTTCGTAATTTTTTTTTTTGGGGGGGGGGATATTGTGATTCCAATTCATCGCTTTCTATCGATTAATAGGAATGAATATTTTTCCCCTCGGTGATATTCCTTCCGATTCCGAAAGAATTTGTAAAAACTTTATTTATTTGACGCATTATTTTTTTTCATTTCCATCAATTTTTAATTCATTTTCATTTAACTTAATATGTAAAATTCTATACACTTAACAGCTTTATTGCTCGTTATAACTCTATTTGTAAAATATTTTTTTATATAGAATTGTATTCACAATGTTTTAGTTGAATGGGGAAGTTATCATCAGAATCTATGCCGTTTTACTATAGCTCTTATTTTTAAAGGAAAAAAAATTGACACCACACATAATTTTTTGCACGAATTAACACATTGACTATAATACTATATCATGCACACATAAACTTAAAACTTCCATTTATTTTTTTCGAATTAATATTTCAAAATTTTTATCAAGGCTATCCACGCTGTAAATTACATGAAAATAATATTTCCCAATGAATTCTGAGAGGAAACGTTAGGGCTATGACTTGAAACTCAGTAGGAATCCATATCATAAACACTATATAATGTGTAAAAAAGTAGGATATTAACAAGAAATACTTACAGAATAGCACATTTCTACTAAAAGGATATTTTGTATTAAAATATGGCCATACTATATTTATATTTTCCACAGAAAAAATTAAAAAGGTAGAGCCTTTCTTTTATTCCACTAGGAGGAGGGATAGGTAAAAAAAGTGAAATAATGAAAAAATGGGTATTGTTCCAGTATCCGATCTACCTGTGTAGTTACTTTACACATCAATGAGTGGCTCTACTATAGTACAGTATAGTATAGTATAGTATAGTATACCGGGCGTAGTACTTCAACTTAGAGAAGGATCAGTACAGAGTATATCGCCCAGTATACCCTGTACTTACTGAGCAGGATGCACTATATAATTACCTACATCAGTGCAGGATGCACCGGGCAGTTTACCTTCAAAAACATCACTGTAAGGTATACTGTACAATGGCAATAACCAGAAAAAATTATTTCAGTATAGGGTATACCGAGCAAATGTATACCGGGCAGTGGCAATTAACCCCTTAATCTTTAAAAAACAGCAGTGTAGTATATACCGAGCAATGCATACCAAGAAGTTGAAAGTAACCTTAAAAAAATATCATTCTATGGTAAATACCGGGAAAATACATACCTGGCAGTGGCATTGAAAAAGTAAAAAAACTATTAAAAAGAACGTCTCTTACACAGATAGATCGCTTAAGGGATGTTATGAAGAATTGTACTCTAAACAAATTGTGAAGTGCATGTTAAAATTATGTTTATTTCCTTACAGTCTATGTAAGATTTTCGTCTATTTGTACTCAAATGCAGGTCGATTTCTTCTAAAGTAATAGTACATGAAACAAATTTTAAAACAAAGAGCTTGTAGAGAGTATATTTTAACGTTAGAAACCAACACATTNGTGCATGTTAAAATTATGTTTATTTCCTTACAGTCTATGTAAGATTTTCGTCTATTTGTACTCTTCTAAAGTAATAGTACAAGAAACAAATTTTAAAACAAAGAGCTTGTAGAGAGTATATTTTAACGTTAGAAACCAACACATTCAAATAAGTAGCTTCAACAGGACTCTATGACCGGGTTGGAATGAATGATAGCCATAAAGTTAGAGTTTTAGTTTAAAGTTTGTACCCTCTCAAAATGTAATTGGAATTCTCTAAGTCTTGTCACGTGATTAAAAACTCGTTAGTCCAGGAAGTCTAAAATAATTTTTCAGTCCATCTAGAGAGACTAACGAGTTTCTGACAATCAATACTCATTATCCTATCCCTCAGCTGTCTTCGTTACAATTTTGTTGATGTTGCCAACTTTATGCTAAAGTATTTCCAGTTTACAATTACAAATCTGAATTAAACCGTAGGAATTATTTTTTAGCCTAATCTATCCTTCCATGCCTAATTATCAATCCTTTTCTTCATAAAATTCCTATTAAATTCAGAACAATCACCTGTGGGTCTATCACTTACCTAACTAAACACCTGGCTCCTTTTTCTATAACTACTTAAAAAACGCATTAATGATATCATTAAAGAAGGTTTTTCTTGGATTATCACTAATAATCAACCGATTTTAGAATTTATTAAACAAAATAAAAATTAATTCCATTGCGACTTTTGATTTCCAGGTTCTCTTCAATAGCATTCTCCTTTTTAAAGTAAGAGATGTTCTTTTGAGTTATTATAAAAATATGCTTAATTGAAATTTTGATTTTTGGGAAATTCTGATTAATATTTACCTTTCTAATAATTAGCTTTACAATAGAAATCTTATTTTTATTCAAATTGCTTGGATTACAAGGATATAATTTTTCATCTCTGTTAGCTAACTTATTTTTAAACTACTATGAAAGAAATTGTATTCTTCTTATTGAATTTCCTTTTAGATTTGTTCATGATTTAATTATCTTTAATTTTCAAGATTATACAATTTTGTGAAATACTTTTTATCCCGAGGAATTAATTTAGCCTTGTAATCATGATGATAATATTAATTTTATTTTTTTTGGATTCAGGTATTAAAAAAGAAGAAAACATTTGTCTGCATTGTTGATTTATACAATAAAAGAAATGTTTTTAATTTTAATTTAAATAAACTAATTACATGGAATTCTAATGCTCCTAAAAATATTTATTTAAATAGCATTTCTAATCAAATGAGTAGAATTAAAAAAGAACATGCAGCAATGTTTATTTACCCAAAAAACAAATAGACAAACTATTTCAAAATTTAATAAAAAGCAATGATTACCCAAATAATTTAAATAAGTTCTACATAAAATCGATGTGTTAATTCTATGTTAACATTATTAATAGTTTTACTTAAAACTTCCTTATTAACTAAATTTATATTTTTACCAGGTGCAAATCCAGTTCAAGCAAAGCTGTGGCTAAATTTTCGTGAAAAGCGGGCAAATCGCGTTTTTTCAAATGAATATTAATAATTTTTTTAAAAATCATCAACATTTTAAAATTAAAAATTAATATTAGTCATTTTATTTTATTTCATAACAGTCGTTGAAAAACCGACCCAATTTTAGGTTTACGACTACTAATCTTCAATTCCGTAACCATGTAATTTTAAACCAATCCTAAAGACAAGGAAACTTCTAGATCAGTACCCCCTGAGGTATGATATATAGGAACATGGAGGACTTTGTGACTCGACAGATTTAACATGCATCAGTCACAATTTACGGGTAGTTTTCAGCTGGCCAGGATTGAACCCACGACCACTTGGGCGGGAGTCCACTGCCCTACCAACCAGACTATTCCAGCCTGAACTAAGTAATTATAAACTTCATATTATCTAGTATACCTTGCACATATCTATTTTCGGGCCGAATCAAATCAAGCGCGCTTCAGTAGTGCAACAAGAACGCGCCGTGAGAAGATCCCTCTATTTAAGCTTCTGACCTCTATTTAAGCTTTTGTTACCATATTTTGTTGACCAGCAAACCTGCTACGAAAATATTTTCAATCATTTATGATTTGTTTGTTTGCAGTTCATTTACGTCACACTAGAGCTGCACAATGGACTATTGGCGACGGTCTGGGAAGCATCCCTGAGGATGATCCGAAGACATGCCATCACAATTTAGATCCTCTGCAGAGGGAGTGGCATCCCCGCTTCGATAGCCCGACGACCTGCACGCGAAGTCGAGCACTTTACGGTAGAACAGTTTAACGAGGACTAATACCGCGCACCCTCGGTCCTTACGCAGACTGATCCAAGTGGTCACCCACCCGCACACTGACAGCAGCCAGTGATGCTTGACTTCGGTGATCTGCTGGGAACCGTGTCTTAACCATCAGTCCACTGCGGGACAAATCATTTATGAAAGATATCGAAATGTTTAAGTTTGCATGTTGCTTTATAGGTTACATTTTGTATTTTATTCAGTATTTTTCTTGCACTTCATTTTTATTTTCGTTTTTTTTTTTCGTATATTTTTTCACTTAATGTGCTCTATTTTTGTGTCAATATTTTGGGTGCTAATCACACTATTGCATTTATATATTTTGCTTCGGCTATATTTATACAATATTAGAAAGCACTCTTTTTGGCGGATATAATCGTGTGAGCTGATGACGAGATTATATCTTTTCATTATTCTATTTTCCGGATTTTCAATTTTTTTAATAAAATTTTTTTTTAAATATCTTAGAAATATTTCAGTTAAATAATTTTTGTCACTGCTTACGCGCAGTTAATAAAACTTATTATTACTTTTCTTAATTGTGGCTGGGTAGCGCAGTTGGTTTGTCGTCGGCCCTCTGAGCCCAAGTCTGCGGGTTCGATCCCCGGCCCAGACACCGGATTTTCGGGATGCAGAAAATCCTCTGCGGCCACGTCGTATGATTATGCGACATGTAAAAGATTCCTGGAGTGCCTTATTGGCTCTTGGCATTTCCAGCAAAATTAAATTCCTAGTGCACTTTAGCATCCAAATAGAGTCTTGGTGCTGCCATCTAGTGTGGCAGAAACTAGACGTCCAAATTAACATGACCAACTGTATCTCACTCATTGTGGTGGTCCTGAAAGAGTAGATACCACCTCTGGAGAACGCACTAGGTCTGCTCATCGGCAAGACCGATTGTGCAGCTCATTGGAAATAATTAAAAAAAACTTTTCTTAATTTTCTTTGTTATTCTCTCTTTTAAACTTTTTTGTCTTTATTGTGTATCGAAACAAAACATTTTTTTCCTGTTTGCAAAAAAAGCTCTCTAAAATATTTCGTGATTCTGAAAATCTAATCTATAATAAAAAAAACTCGTTTGAATATCCTAATAAGCAAATTGCAAGGATGTTGAAATTCTTCGAAAATATAACACCTACTCAAAATTTTTTTAAAAATTTATAAATAATATAAATTTGGTATAAAAACACTGTAAGGTCTTGAGATAAATTTGTAACTACGCGAAAAATAAATTTACTATAATGTAAAAATCATTTTTTTAAAAAAAAATCTTTATGTAGCCATAATTTTTCTGTCATAGATTTCATTTACAATATTACATTAGTAGAAAAAACTTATCGCTCTTGATTATTTTCTCTTTTAGAATTTTTTCTTCTGTGTCTTTTTTATAAAATTATAATAAAAATACAATTTTTATAACTCGTGTATTCTCTATAAATGCAACAAGTTTTTTGCAGATGGAAAAAAAGTTATTCTATTTTTAAAGATAAAATTCATTAAATATTAATTTTCCTTTTTTGCGTGTAAGTAAAATACTGTAACCATCGTTCGACTTTTTTTAGATGATCCGAATAAAAATACAGTGATTATATGCGATGATTTTTTAAAATAAAATAATGAGCTTTTTTGGTTATGTTAACTTTTTCAAGCATTATTTCTTCAAATAAAAAAGCCATTATGACTTTAAATATTTTGTTATACATAAAACGTTAGCATTATGGTATTTTAGTTTTAGTTTTAAGATTTCGTATCTTCAATTTTAAAACATGTTCACAACGAATAAGTATTACAATTATTTTATTTTTTTATGTTTGACTGATGAAATTTGAGACTCATGGATAGAACCACGATCAAAAGGTACAGCATTCCATAAATATAAATTTTTCTTTTCTAAAGTAAATGTATTCAGGTTACAAGGAAATGAATGCTGTTAAAAAAATTTTAAATACTATAACAGACATGAAAAATTATTTTAGTTTCAGTTTAGAATTCTTAGCAAAGTTTTGTGTCTTCCTCTTGATATTGTTTATTTATTAAGTAACAAAATATTAACCCAGTTTTCCAAAGTCCAGAAAATTAATGAAAACTAATAAAATATAACTTAAGAGAAATAAATTACAAGTAATTAGCTTGCATAAAGACAATATAACTGCGAAATGATGTAACCTTTCTGTTAACGCACTCAAAAACAGACTTTTGGGTATTGTATTAATATCACCAAAGTAAAATATATTTATACAAGAATGTAAGAAGCACCAAAAAATCAGACAGTCCTTTTTCGTAATTTTTCGTTCATTTTTTCATGTTTTTGGCGTAATAATACAAGATATGGTATTTTGTGCACCCTGCTTTTGACGTAATGTTACGTTCCAGCTTAGTCCTTCCTTTTCCCCTTGTATATGACGTAGCATCCAGTTTCTTACGTTTTAACTGCATGCTATCTAATAGCAAAGATTACCTGTCTACTTAAAAATAGCAAAGATTGACTGTATGCCAACTAAAAACAAAGATTACCTGCATGTTGGAAAAGAGCAAAGATTGCCTTCATGCTAGAAAATGGCAAATATTGACTTCTTTTTAGCAAATAGCAAAGATTACCTGCATGCTAGCAAATAGAATAGCCTATATGTTAGAAAACAACAAGTATTGCGTGCATGCTGACAAATAGCAATGCTTGTATTATGTTAGTAAAAACATAATACTTAAGATCAGCTTGCAATAAATTATTTAAAAATAAATTTTTGTAACAACGATGCCAGGTGATAAAATATTAAATTTAGCGTAATAGAGGGTGGTGGGAATTTTTTTTTATGTTTGCGTATATGAAGTTAATAACCGATCAGAGTATTTCGTTGCCTTGGATTTGCCCGAAAAACTGGTATTTACATTGAATCCAGTATATTGAACTAGATAATTCCAGTGTAGTGCATCTTCCGCTATAAAAATACAATTCTAATTCACTAATATGCAAGACATGTTAACTCGATTCAAAGGTGGGGTACCTTTTCATAGATGAAGGTTGACATTGTCGATAACAGCTCAGTCCCCACATTGGTGACCCGGACGTGATATGAACACGCCTACCTTGGCAGAACTCCCACTTCGATCTGAACACGTCTACTTCAATGGATGATCCACATTGAACAGTTGACTTGCTACTTGTGACTGCGACATCATCCACCTTCTCGCACTGTTGCTACTTGATCACACGCAACGTCAGCCTGTATACACTCGACTGCTAATGGCAACACAGGAGCAACCACGAACGTGAACTTAATACAGCTCTCACGATCAGCAAAGGTACGGTGATCTTAATACAGCTCTCCCGACCTTACAAAAAACAGCAATTAATCAACTAATGATACCTGTCATCGAATTCTATCACAGCTACAATTCTGGCGAGGAACAATGTAGTGTATCTCCCACTACAAAAATACAATTCCAATTCACTGATATACAAGACATGTTAACTCGATTCTATATTGGGGTACCTTTTCATAGATTAAGGTTGACATTGTCGATAACAATTCACTCCCCACACCAGCAATTATTACTAAGAAAAGGCCGAATTTTAAAATCTGACATTTTATTTGCATAATTTTTTGTAAAATTTAAGGACTTTTAATGAATAACATATGTTCTAATCATACTGTAATCAAAGTCTGTTAGTTATAAAGTTCCAAAATGTTAACACTATATTTAGGAATTACTTTTATTTGTTGTTTGCCCGAGGTTTAAAAACAAAATTTTGGGGTGAAATTTTTTAGTTACAAATATCGTATTTCAATTTTATAAGTTATCTGATTTTATCAAAGAGTTGAAAATTCTCAGTTAAAAATACCATATCATCCTATTTTAATTTTAAAAGCTATATAATTTTATCAGAAAGCTAAAATTTCTAAGCTACAAATATGTTATTTTAATTTTATCAATGAGTTGAGTTTTCTTGGTAACAAATATCTTATAATAATTTTATAAACTATATAGTTTTATCAAAGAGTCACAATAACTTTTACTATATACTTTTTGCATGAAACATGTTTGTTCCTTTTGAAAATAATTTTGTTGAATAGATGAAACTGCTTACAATGCAAAGTTTACTATCAACGGTTATTCGCTTTGAGGAATTGACATATCATTCTGATTTGTATACTAGTTAAAGGAATTCCATTAAATCCTGAAGTGTTGATGCCTGTTAGTCTATCGATTTATCATATTGTGTCACCAATTGGGTGCTTTCCAAGAAATAACCATGAAAATGTCATTTGCAGGCCTCTAGATGGGATACTAAATACGTACATATAATGGCTTAAAGCCATATAACTTTTATCATTTATACGAAACAAATTATTGTTCTTTCGACAGCTTATCAGTTTCATAAACACAAGCAAAATAGATTTTTTGTTCTTTTAAAGTAATAATTTGATTTTCTATTTGTCTCAATTTTGAAGTTTTTATCTTAAAATTTACGATTTTAATTAATATTTGTTTTTTCGTTATTTTCAGATCCAATACGCGTTACATAAAACGCAATGAATCATTTCAAATCTTTTTCGATTTACTATGGTATAAAAATGGGTAGGTAGAAATCGTTTTGGTATCATTTACAGGAAAAACTAAGTATCAGTTACAAAAACCTGATGCCTTAAGTATCTAATACTTATCAATCTAACTTTCAATCTTAGTAAAAGTGGGAGTAAAAAACTACAGCGCAAAAATTTCTATTACTTTTATTAGAGCTATAAGTCGATATTGAATTTAAAAACTCATCTTAAATTTTAAGTAGCTTAAATTGTGGGATTAAAAGTAATTTTGGTTTTAAAATGTAACGGAAGCTGATTTAAATCGAATAGAAAGTAAAAACATTTCATAATAACTTATTAAACATATGTTCTTCATCATTACTTTCAATAAAAATTTAATAAAACCACGGATTTAGATAAAATTATATGAATTAATTGTTGTTGTATACATTTCTTGTCATCTACTGTTGCTTATATGAAAACCAAAGCTGACACTATTTCTAATTCTACCCTCTTACAAACGCCATAGACGTAAATTACATTTTTCATTAAGATTCTAAGGATAATACAATTACTAATTTGAAATCTTCGCAACAAACATTTTTCATTTAAATTTTTTGAATAACAGCTCTATTTATTGCTATTTCCCAAATCATTTTATGTTCTATTTTATTGAAAATTGTGAATTTATGTGCAACCTACTTAGAACCCAAAACATTACAAGATAATAAAAAATGAATAAATGAAGGAAATCTACCATAAATTTAAAAAAGGAAATAGAGTTTAAATGAAATTTGAAAAAATAAAATACATCAAAATGATATTTCAGTTAGTCATTTAATAATAATGATAAGCAGAATATGAATAAGAAAGTCTAGTTTGAGATGGAAAACACTGCGTCATGTTATGATTTTTCAGTCATGTTTGAATTCAACGTAAGCAATGTTGAAATAATCTCATAAGACGAAAAGAGACAGGAAACACGTAGGGTAAAAAAAAAAACATACGAGTAAGAGAGAATATCAATTTTTACGTGTCATTAGTACTCTTTGTATATAATGTTTTTCACTTTGCTGAATTACTTTCCATGTTAATCAATAATGCTTTTAAAATATTTATGAGGGGTGTTCTATAATCACCACCCTTAATGAATGTTTTTACAATTCTTGTTAAAATTAAGGTCAAAAATTGTGAACATTAAGGAAGCAAATCAATTTTAAGAGAGAAAGAAACAAAACCGGTATCAAAGTTTGACAGAAGGATCGAGATATATATGGCTGAAAACATCAAAACCAGTTTGATTGCTCAGTGAAGCCTGATAATGTTTCCATACATCACCTTTCAACATCACTATAGTCTTTTCCTCCTGGTTTTTATAGGTTTCTCCTCCTGGCTAGCAGGTTTTTGCGTACAAGTCCCACTTTTTGCCATAGATTCGTTGGATTATAATTCTTTTCTCGGCGTAAATATAATTTCCCGCTCTATCATGAATATAAATTTTTCTCAATTTCTGATTTTCTAAAATTACATTAAGTGTGACCTGTATATTCTTAAAATGCAAAAATAAATAAATACTAACTTGATAAATGAAACGCATTGCAAACAGTGAGCAATTAAATTATTTTTTTAAATTATGAATTCATTTTTATCGCTTTCCTTATGTATCATGTCTCAATTTTTGAGACTCATAGTTTTTAAAAAGCTAAAGATTTTTTTATTTGCTTCCGGTCAAGAGGTGAATAAGATGATCCTCTTGACCAACGATTTCTTCTTCTCCTCGCCTCTCAATAAATTTAGCTTTAGCTCATAAAAATTATTCTTGGGTAGATAGACACATCCACTTCAGTTGAGGATATCATTCAACCACGACAAGTTGGCGAAAACAAAGTGAGCCTAAAGCGAACCAATAGAGTTTAATTCAAAGATTCAGACAAAGAAAGCAAAAAAAAGTCGAGGTGAAAGAGAAACGGAAAAGTGATTCTTGACAATTTATTTAACGTTTTGTTGAGAAGGAATGAATTAAAATCTATCTTTATATAAACTGCTGTTTGTAGAAAATGCAACACCATGAAAGAATCATCAGAATCAAATGAAATTTAATGCAGAAACGACTTGTACTGATACAAATAAATGATGAAATTTTCAAAACAAAAGAAACAAATTAAGCGTCCGAAATCAGTATTTGGTGCAGCCACCACGCGCTGCAATAAGTGCTGCTATACGACGTGGCATGGAGTCAAACAGATGTTGAATATCTGCTTGAGGAAGAGAATTCCATATCGCTTGTATGCGCAACCAAAGTTCGTCTTTGGAAACTGCAGGACGCGGATCACGAGTGAGACGCCGACCAACCATATCCCACACGTGCTCAATAGGCGACATATCCGGCGAATAAGCAGGCCAAGGAAGAAGTTGCATGCGTTGTGCTGAANAAGACTTTAAAACAAAACTTACAACAGTTACTTTTCTCAACAACTGAAATTTAGAATAGTGTGATTAAGAAAAATATGTGAACTGTTTGCAATTTCAAATTAATATTGAAATGCACAGGTTTAGAATTTTCAACAGTGAAAAGTTTTCGGAACTTCAGTGTTCAAAAAAGTATACAAAAGCTAGACGTTAAGAACGTATCCAATGAGCGAGCAAAGCGAGCATCGGATTGCGAAGCAATCCTAAATGAACTGCGAAAGCAGTTCCGGGGGTTGGCGAGCGCGAGCGAGCAGGGGGCGAAGCCTCTTAGTTCTATCTTAAAGGAGCTTTCTGTCTTAGTAAACCAAAGATTTGGAATGATGTGTCAGTTTGGAATTCTCGCCAAAAAAAATAAGCTCATGTTTTTAGTGCTTTAATCTTTCTTCTGTTAAGCCACCAAATTGCCGTGATTGAACAATATTTACATCAATAAAATAAATAATCCCAAGAAACTGAAGCGGTAAGATATTATTGATTACAAACTTCATTCGCTTCAATAATATACAAATTTGAAATAACAATCGACATGTTTCATGCTCTAAAACGCAGAATCAGTGTCAAGTCTGGCAAGTTTTGAAGGTGGGAGCCTGTTTTTAAGCGCTTGAAACATATCGACTGTTATTTCCAATGTGTATTTTTTTGAAGAGAATGAAACTTTTGATCAAGTAATAATACCTACATCCTCAACACATGTATGTAGTAATTTGTTATATCTGTGCATTTTTTACATCCGTCTTAAACATTTCTATGATACATCACTTCAATTTTCTTTCTTATCTTTAGTATCTTTCTGGTGTAAGTGTTTTGTAACAAGTAATTACAAAAAATACAAAACTAATGTGTGACTTACAATAGTAAAGCATGGTGTTCATTTCCATTATTTAATGAGAGAGAGATATGTTGTCATAAAAAAGTGCTTTTTATTAGCTTATAATTATGTGCTATGAAAAAGTGTTAGAGTTTTGTTATTATTTTAATTTAATTAAGCAAAAAGTAAGAAAGTATTGTTGTGTTGAAGTATTGACATAATTTATCAAATAAAACAATGCAGTGCTACCTTTTGTTAAAACGTTGCGGTTAACCCATTAAAATACTATACACATTGAAATACCAGAGAATAAAGAAGTTCTTTTTTCTTAGTTAAAAAGTTATATGTTATGGAAAAGTGTTGTACAGTTTTGTTATTAGTGTTACTTAATTAAACCCAAAGTAACAAAGTATTGGTGGCATAATTCATTAAATTAAATACTGCAGTTCTACCTTTCAATGAAACAATGCAGTTAACCCTTTGAAATATCATACACATAGAAATACCATTAAAATACCATAAAATAAATAAGTGCTTTTTATTAGCTAAAAAATTTTCAAAAAATTAAATGCTATGAAAAGTAATAGAGTTTTGTTGTTATTTTAAATGAAATTAACCCAATGTAACGAGTATGATTGATATAATTCATGAAATAAAACATTGCAGTTCTTCTACCATTTTGTAGAATAGCAATTCTGTGACCTTTCGTGTTTCACCCTATTTGTATTTTTCATATAATATCATACTTGAAAGTATCCTAATTACGTATGAAATTTAACTTTTAAAAACACATGTCCCTATCAAACAATATGATACATTTTTTGCTAGATTAATTTATTTAGAATTCTAATATTTTTAGACTTATCAACAAATTCAAGTATTTTGAAGGAGTTAAAATGTACATTATTATGAAACATATACATTACAGTACCAGAAGTAAGGAAATTGTAAAATGTATTTTTGCAAAAAGAAGCTTCGTCCTTCCTTACATTTCTCAATGTGTTTGTAAACATTATATTCCAATATTCAGCTACGTTAGTAACTATGCTTATGATTAAATTTTTAAAGATAAACTGAAAGTTATTATTGCTATTCAGTTCAATATGTGATCATACAAAATTTTTAAATTGATAATTGCTTCGATACAACTAATGAACTGAGGAACTAAATTAATTACATATCGAGAACTAAGCACAAATTATTTGAACTTTGTTTACTGAAATGCATAAGCCTGAGCAGATGTAGAAGCAATAAATAAAAAAAATTTTTAGGTATTTTACATACTGAAATGGGGGTAGTACTTCCAATTTAAATACAAGTTGTTGTTCTTTTCTTAACAAATTTCACATTGTTTATTTTACTTTTGAATGAGTAATTATTTGACTTTTCTAAGCGTTATATGTTGCCATTTTCATGTTTAATTCTAAGATTTATTTTTCTTATTACACATTTAATTTGATTGTATTTCAATAAAAGAAGGTTGCCTAATATTCATTGAAATTATTAACCTATTTCTAATTAGCTCACTCTTTATGAGTATTACATAGTATGCGTACTAAACAATGACGCTAGATTCTATTGTAAGCACCTAACTAAATTGTCGAAATAGTTAGTTTAAGGATACTTATGTATATAAATAATCTCGTGATTCGATGACTTTACGAATTCCTAAATTAATTATGTGTTGAATATGCATTTATGAAATATATGCTTATATAACTACTTAGACGAAAATTAATGCTTAGAAGCACTTTGAGCTATTGTACATTAAACAATGCTTATTTACAAAATGTATTTTATGGATGCAAATAATATAACACTTCACTTTCCAACAATTCCAAATAGTTATATTACTGGCAAAGTAGAATATCCAACATTGTTTATATTGATATTCTTTGTATAGAGTGTCTATAATAATTGAAATAGGAAAATAACATTAATTGTTTTATTGTTCAGTATAATTAATTTAGTATGATTGAGATTATTTAGTATTAGTCGAAAGTAGTTTTTTGATCTGAGAATAGGTTAATATTTTACTTCGCTTTATTTAATCAGAAAGGCATGAATATTTAGTAATCATCATATATTATTATTTAGAATACTCAGATTAACTAGGCTAACATTTTTACATATTGTGTATTAGCCTGGCATGCACTTGCCCGGTATTCCCTACACTGATATTTTTTCTAACTGAACATTTTATTTTATAACCGTCCTTGAACAGTCGACCTAATTTTGATATTACAACCACCAATGTTCAACTGCATAGCCTCGTAATTTTGAGCCCTATCCAGAAAACTGGTATTGGATCAAGTATTGGGCGATACTTGCATTCGCGGAGGACTTTTTGATGGAACTAACACGTATTTGCCTTATATAAAGAGGAAAACCCTGAGAACCTTCCATGGTTTGGCTGTCGTCAAGGGGACTCCAACCCATGATCCTTTTACCATTGAGGATATTTTACGTCAGCACTGTGATCGGGGCGAGCCGGATGCGGAATTCGTATCAGCCAGCCATTGCTGGGATTCGAACTTCGGTCATCTCATTGGAAGGCGAGCACTCTATTCCCTGAGCCACCACAGCTCTCTAACTGTATATTTTATTTTATAACCGTCGTTAAATAGTCAGCCTAATGTTCGGGTTTACAACTACTAATGCTCAACTCAATAGCCTTGTAATTATGAACCCAATCCAGAAGACAAGTGATCTCCTGGATTGGTATAAATTTGCCGCATTTGTGGAGGACTTTTTGATGAAAATAACCCACATTTGCGTTACATTGGAAGGAAAACCACGAAACCTTCCCACGGTTTGCCTGATGACAAGGAGACTCTAACCCATGATCCTTCTACCATTGAGGATATTTTGCGTCAGCACTGTGGTCGGTGCGAATCAGATGCGCAATTCGTATAGACCAGCCATCGCTTTGATCCGAACCCGGTTCACCTCATTGGAAGGCGAAAGCTCTATCCCCTGATCCTGACGGCTCTCTACCTGGAGTTGTAATAACAAAGTAAGCCGGTTGTGTTTCATAAAAAAAAATTATTAAATGAATAAAGAAAAGTTTACTTTCCTTTGTTCGTCACCTCACTAATCTATTTTTAATAACAGGAAAGATAACCATCCATTTATAGAACTTTTTCGACACAACTTTTTATAATGTGGTCATCATCGGAGCAATTATTCAACTACACCAAATAAATGAACTAAGAAATATTTTTTTTAAAATTGTAAAGAATTAATGATATCGCAATGACTTCAGGTCGAGATTTGTTTGCAATTTGAAAGCATAATAAATGTGAATTTTTGAACCACTATCATTATCGGAATTTTTCTTTGTGGCTCACAAATTCCTCTAGTTACATTTATCCCTTAAATCTCATAAGGATGTAAAAAAAAACTGTCTTGAAAATACTGCACATGACGTAAACTATGTTAATAAATTTAAATAAAACTAAATGTAATATAATTTTTCAATCTGAATTTGTTTGTTTTCATTGTTTATTTATTCTATTTATTATTCATTGTTTATTTATTCTATTTATTATTCATTGTTTATTTGTTTTTCTATCTATTTAAGATCGCTTCACAATATTTTTACATCACTTACTAAAGTTAAACAACTATAGAAGTTTTGAATAGTATTTTGCTTAAAAAAAAGAAGTAATGGTTAAAAATGTCAGTTAGTTGGTGAAAAATTATACAGATTTTTATGACAAAAAAAATATACTCAGTAGTCTAAGCACGTTTCAGTGATAAAGCCTACTCTAACTTTCTCGCGAAATAGCAGCTAGAAACTGAAACACCAGTTTTCTAAAAGAACAGCTTTAGCAGAATCACCTCTTTCACACACTGAATTTATTCAAACAGTCTAAGTATAATACAGTTTAGCGTGCAAAAGAAAACATGCAGCCTCAATTTCTTACAGTATATAAAAATATAATGATAGTGTCGCAGTTTTCCTTTGTTGTCAATACATTTTTATTGTTTGAAAAATCATATGGTAGGATCTAGTTTTCTCACATTAATTTTCATATTGGTTTGGTTGCCATCAGCATAAAATTGATGTAAGTCAGAAAGTTATTGTTTTTTTATAAGTATTTTTGCTTCCCTAATTTAAAGGTTAAAATTACCTGTACTGATATTATTACGTTTTTGATTTTGTTTGATTTCTAAATTAAGAATTTAGGAGGATTGTTTTTATTATTATTATTATTATTAGGATAATGTAATTCTACGATACATTTTAAGATAAAGTTATTTAAATCGTTTTCTGATCTTATTAATCGTTTTACAATTATTATTTTTGGTGCAAATTACATTAATATAGAATGATGAATTACTGTAAAAGAGATGCGTTAAATGATTTAGAACTTGACTTTCAGCTTCATACACAAAGTGGATGAATGCAAAAATTGTATTTAAAATATACATCCATTAATTTGATAAGCAAAAATATTAAATTACAGTTGTGAACTCACCAAATTTGTTATAACAATATACTTTTAATTTTAAATGTTATTTTAAAAAAAATTATTACTTAGAGAAATGATTTATGTTCACTTATAGATCTTAATTCGCGATCGCAACGCTCGAGTACGCCGTCTAGCGGGAGCCTGTAAATATCGGACATTAATTTATCACGTTTTCATTTAGTTCCATCAAAGTCATTGACTGAATCAGACGCCATTTTTTAGCAGCAAATAAGAAACAAAATTTCCCTAAGGAAAAGGCCGAAGAACTTGAAAAAAAT
>NC_092205.1:10524869-10535083 GCF_043381705.1 Parasteatoda tepidariorum
CCAGTCAAGCGACCCGGATGGTGCACTTTAACCGGTTATCTTTTCACCAATGGTTTCACAAATTTTCTTATGGCATGTATTGTTTTGATAAATCACAATTGAAAATTAAAATCTTCGAGTTAACTTCGATACCTGTTTTCTCCGAGAGGAGCTCGGTCACCCGCTGGTTGGTTTAATACGAAAGAGTTTAATACGGATTTTAATACGAAATCAATATTGAGTTTCTATATCTTCTCACGAAGTAAATCATCTTGAAAGAATATTTGAAACGACAAAATCAATACTTTAATCTTATTTTTATCTTTTTCATCGTCGTTTCTTATAGTGATTGCATATTACTTAAAGTCTATTTAGTTGTTCAATAATATCCTAAATTAATCCTCAAGAGCCCTCGCAATATCTTTAATAGCTCCTAGATACTTATCAGATTGCTATTAACTAGACTTTAATGGAGTTTCTTTATGATGAAATTATTATTCAATATTTACTCATAAAATATTGAATATTACTTAAACATTGCTTTTAAATAGTTCTCTTTTTAAGGTGATTAAGTTAGTTTAAGTCCTTTTTGAAGAGTAAAAAAAATTGAACTCAATCACTTAATCTTACTCAACTACATATTGAATATTCATATCATAGTCTTGTTAACATTTGAAAGCTAATTTTTTTTTTAAGTAAGATAAATGTTTTATAATAATTCCACTTCATTTTATTTATGTATTAAAGAAATCGTTAACTACCTACAAAATTATGATCCAAAATGAACAAGAAGTTCCTATTGCGAAAAGATTAACAATTTCTAAATAAAATGAATTATTTTGAGATTTAATTTGCAGAACTATATTTTTTTTCTTTAAATTGCATATGAATATACATTCGAAATGTTTTTAAATTTAAATATTGAGATAAATATTCTTCGTAAAACTTATTTAATATTAGTATCTAATTCTTTAAATATTAGTATCTAATTCAAATGGTTTATAAGTTATGTAATGTTCAGAGAAATTACATAAAATCCACCTATGCAATGTTTAACTCGGTACAATAAGATTAAATTTCAAAACATCAACAAAAAAAATAATACTTGTTTACAAACTACATCTAGAGGAAAAGATTAATTTCATTTTTAATTTAACTATTTTAGAATTTTTCATTTTAGTTTATGAATTTCATACTAAGAAAAGTTAATAAATTTTAAGTTACTCCTTTGATTAGTACTTTTACTTCATCGTGTATTGTTATATTAGGCCTTTTTGCCTTTTAATATTTTTGAACTTACAAAGTGTAACATTTAAATATAAATATTTTGCAGTGTACTCTGCGGATAGCTTTTAGAATTTTTCCATGGTGCTGCAGATCAGAACAGAAGTTTCCATTAAAGATGATTAAGTATGAGAGAACCTTTTCTATAATAGGTAAATAAAAGGTAAATATTTTTTTTAAAAAATATTCAAGTTATTTATGTTTTCAAATGCAGGATGGAGTAAATAAAAGTACTTGGGCGATAAATAAATGTTCTTTTAGGCTTAGAATGTTTGAAAAATGTTCTTTTAGTATTAGGTTTCGTAATTTCTGCACAATGTCTTTTTCTTTTTGGAAACACCGAAAACTCACGTAGAAACTATTTATTTAATCTTCAGATAAAAATAATAAAATATGAAAATACTGTATTTCACAAACCAAAAACTCAGGATAGCATTTTCAACTAAATAACTAATTTTATTTAAATTAATTTTTTATGTTTTTCGCATTATATTGTTTGCCTAGTATCTAATTGCCTACAACGTAACATTCTTATCAACATAATCACTTAAGGGAAAAGTTTAATTTTTTTCTAAAAATGCTTTGAAATAACGTAATTTAGTTTTGTTTCAGTATAAAAGAAATTTGCTAACCATCTCCATTATCATTATCTGTTCTAAAAAGATTACCAATCTCTAATTAAAATTGATTATTTTAAAATTTAATTGATTGAGTAATGTTTCTTTCTTCAATCTGCGTATGAACATACCTTAAAGATGTTTTCAAATTTAAATGTAGATTTATATATATGTCTTTAGTTTA
This sequence comes from Parasteatoda tepidariorum, assembly GCF_043381705.1. Classification (NCBI taxonomy): domain Eukaryota; kingdom Metazoa; phylum Arthropoda; class Arachnida; order Araneae; family Theridiidae; genus Parasteatoda; species Parasteatoda tepidariorum. The sequence goes on from NC_092205.1 coordinate 10,526,934, forward strand.
ATAAGTAATAGAGAGTTATATATATGTTCATATTACCTGATTATAAAAACTTCATTCTGCTTCAAAAATATATAAATAGGAAATAACAGTCAACATGTTATAAGTGCACAAAAATGGGCAGTTCACATCAGTTTTTCATCCCATTCACGTCTGACAAGTCTTGAAAATCGGTGCCTATTTTTGAGTCCTTGACTGTTATTTCATATTTATATATTTTTGAAGTTTTAATCGGGTAATATCTTTCCATTTCAGTTTCTTGGGTTTTTTTATTTAATATATGTTTAAAGTTAAATAAGTAATTATACGTCTGCGATAAGCATATGACTTTAAAAATGCATAATGCATTAAGATATATATAAAAATATACTACGATATTTTATTTCATGATTGGGCAATTAATTGAGCTTGCCAATGGATATTGAAACAAGTCATATTCATTAAAATAATCCACTCTAGAAGCATAGTGTTGATATATATCTAGTAAATAATACCCTCCGTTCTATTTTCAGAGATAAACTAGGCGCTTGAAATAGTTAACTTATACAAAGAACTCAATAACTTTATAAATTACCTAAAATAATTCAGTGCAAACGAATAATCCTGAATAATATGCTTTTGAAACTATTCAGACTGAAGTTAATGTTTCGAAGCATTTTATACGATTGCATTTGAAACAATGCTGATTCACAAGAACTGAATTGATACAAGGCAGATTAAAGTTTACGCCTTGAATTGCTTGAAATGTATATAAAAACTTGGAAATTGTTTCTTTTACTAAAAATGTTGAATTCATATATAGAGGTTAATTTAATTTTTAAACAATAATTATCCTCAATTAATTTTTAACTAAAGCACTTTATTTTATTTTATAACCGTCGTTGAAAAGTCAACAGAATTCTGAGTTTGGAACTGGGAATGCTCAACCCCATAGCCTTCTAATTTTGAACTCTTGGGAGAAATTTGACTTCTTGGAGGACTTTTTGATGAAACTAAACAGCATTTGATTACTTGGAGAGGAAAACCATGAAAACCTTCCATGGACAGCCTGAAGGCAAGGGGACTCTAATCCATTCCATGCGGTTGGTGCGATCCGAGTGATCGCATCGAACAGATATCACAATAACCAGCTATTGCAGGGAATCGAACCCGGGACACCTCATTAGGAGAGCACTCTATCCCCTGAGCCACCACGGCTCAAAATAAATTATATAACTAATTACAATTTTTGAATTATGTAATTTTGAAATAATCACTCTGTACAAAAATTCTTATCAACTTTCGGTAAGTACCGGAATTCTTTTCTTTAAATTCTATTTTAACTGGAACAGGTTACGGAACAAGAAAAACTGATATATCCTAATTTTTACTGTAATAATTACCGTAAAATCATTGAATCATTCTAATTAAATAAATGTTGTTACAAATATACATTTTAATATTTTACGGTAAAAATGGAATTTAAGAGTGATATACCCTAAATTCTGCTCCTTTATAGCATAATTTTTTACAGTGCAGAAAGTAAAATTTGTTTAAGTCTCTAAAAAAAATTTATAGTAAATATAAAAATGTTATTTAAAGTATGACAATTTTGATAGATGGTAAATCTTGCTTTTATAATAATCAAATTATTGATCGAGTCCGACATTTAAGAGTGGATAAACGACATGCATTTCTTTTCCTTTCCATCGCATCAGTTTAAATTATTATAGTTTTATTAGTTTAATCTTCATACAAAAGTTTTAACTATAGAATAAATGTTTTAAAAATATGTAAAACCATCCACAAAGCTCAAAAGGTTTCATTTATATTTTTGAAATTTATTTATAAAAATAAAAATAAAAAAATCTTATTATTATAATAATATTTTCATGTGTTTCCAAAAAATAAAATTTGGATTAATTCTCGAAAATATTTTTTAAACTTTCTCAAAGATATTTCCCTTGTAAAGTCCTTATTCAATTTTGCTAATTCATTTTACTTTTCATTACACTAAACTCAGCTTAATCTGCTCCGTGTACAATTATAGTTATTTATTTAATATTATAGTTATTTTTACGGAGTTTAGGTGCAACAATAGAGTCAATTCGAATTCCTTTATGTAGTTTTTTTCTAAGGTTTAGAAATAGAATGCTGATTATGAAAATTGTCTTTTGTTTCAAGAAAAATTTCAGCCAAATAAACAGCTTAATTGAACAGATACTCATCTCATAAAATAGATATTTATATGAAAGTTTCTATTCAACTGTCAGTTGCGACAGCTAAAAAATATAATAATGGATTACAATCGCACACACGCACAAAATAGAATGTTTTAAACTATCAATTTAAATTCTCAATAAATAGGATATCAATTTTAGAATAAGTAAGATATAAATTTTTGTAAAATTATACAAATGTTATAAGTTTATACCTACAGAACGCTGAAGTTACGTCACGTTACTGCTGGTTATGACAAATTCACAATGAGTGGTAATAATGTCTTGGTAATATTCAATTCTTTGTATAGAATTTAGTATAATATAGAATTTAGAATTATGGAATTTAGAATTATAGAATTTAGTATATATAAAATTTAGTATTTAGTATTGGTATTTAGTGTTTAGTATTGGTATTTAGTATATTTAGTATTTAGTATTGTTTCGAATTTGGTTTCAAATTTTATTATTTAGTAAAAATACGCAATTTTCGCAAAATAATTTTTGTAATACTAATACTTCGTGAGGAGTTAAAAAAAAACAGATGAAACAATTAAAAAATCGTGGGTTTTTTTCAAGATGGCGGCACACGTACAGCTCGTGTGAATTGGATTTTTCGTCACTGTACCAACTCATCAGAAATCATATTAAAGAATTGAAGCAACCCTGATTTTTGTAATTATTCATAATTTGATCAGACTATCACGTTGGTTTGACTATTAATATTTGCAAGAATAAAGTCTGTCATTATTTATTTAACCCTTTGACGCAAATTGGACAACGGTGTCTCTTTTATGTATATTTTTTTTACTGAAGCTCTAATTTCAAGCAAAATTATATTTTGGTATTTTTTAACTGTAGAAACAGTCTAATCTAATGACTACTAGAAAAAAAATCCAGATTATCGTAATTATATTTGTACAGAATTATTAAATCCAAAAAAAAGTAGATTGATTTTTTTTAATTCATATTCAAAAATTCATCAATAAATTTTTTGTAAATTTAATAAATTTCAGTGAGGAATAACAGTTTCTCTGAGATTCAAATAACTGCAAATAAATAGAAAATTTTAAGAATTATTGTTTGTATATAAGCCGCGTTTGAAAGATTTTAATGCAGAAAAAGACACCGGTGTTTCATGCAGTATTTCAGAACCATAAATTATTAAAATGCTGAATTTTTTACTTATTTTGACCTAAAATGATACAAAATAATGAGAAAAATATAAAAAAAATCTGTTTTATAAAAATTCAACATCAAAGGGTTACTAATAATAGTTGATAACACATATCTGACTGAAAGCAGAAAATAAAACAAAATAATAACCAAGGATGAACCAAAAGCTTTTAGTGGTTTAGAAACCGTAAAATTTGACTTAGTTGTGTTGATGTACCAAGGGTACAGCGGACGAAGCATGCAAATATCCGAAGGAGGCTTCTTCGTTAGACAACGCGAACTTTCGACGAATATATACCTCTTTAACTTGGCCACTACGCTCACCGGATTTATCACTGTGTGACTTTTAGCTGAATTCTTATCTTTTTTGTCACATGATTTAGTAGAGCTGCAGGAAAACATCACAAGTGGTGTCAGTTTTGTCGATAGTGCCATTTTGAATAGCGTTTATGCTAAAAAAAATAGTACTTTCAAAATTACCTGGAAAATGGTAAGATTTACAGTGTTTTTTGGCTCTATGGTAACACTTGATAATTTTTACCGAAGCGCTTTGGTAATGGGTTTTGTATAATTAGCAATAAAATATTATAATGTGTGATAAAATTCAGTTTTATAATGTGTAATAAAATTTAGTAACGTGGTAAAATTTAGTAATTTTATTATGAAACCCTAGAACACGGCGTAAAACCCTTTTTTTCATTAAGCTTACTTTTCAATTTCGTATATTTAACTGGTACTTTTTTAATCGGAAAAATATAATTAATAAAAATTCTGGATCAAAGGATTTAAAGATCACTTCTTATTCAAATCAATCTAATTTATCACAGAATTCTTACAACTCGAAAAACTATCTGAAACTATAGATTGAATTCTCAGAGGATTTGAGAAAATTCTACAGATTTTCTACAAATGACCGCTACTGAAACATAAGACTGAAAACATAAATGATCGCAAGGCTGAGTGTAGTTTGCTATTTCAAATTTTGAAATTTCCTTGGGAGAAAAGATATCGACACAAAACCAATATTTTAAAACTCCTAGACACTTTGAAATATAGTCCGAAAAGCCGATGGCTGCGAAAAACATTCGAAGACGAAACCTGTGTTTCTTTACTTAAAAGAGAGTATAAAGTGTTATATAAGAAGTACTATTCCAACCTGAACATTAATGTGATCTTTTGTTTAAATCACTTTACTCTTTTTAAAATTTTATGTAAATTAGAACAAATGCATAAAAAATTATTTCCTATATTTAAGCATTGTTCGTCAAAAACATTACAATGGGGAGATTTCGCACTTATACGCTATCTTCCGTAATCTTACGTTATCTACCGACAATTTTAACACATTCCGTAGTGCAAGGAATTCGTGAAACTTGTTTACACGAGTTCATCTCACAGCAATTTTATAGATCTACTTGACAGCTTTATTGGACATTTTTTAGGATTACATTAAATTTGCGATATACAAGTTGCAACACCAAAACACGGTATTCAAATCACTAATTCAATGTAATGTTAAACAAATTTTTCTAAATTTAACTCAATAAAATCAGAGAAGACTTCGGAATCGTTCAAATAAAATACTCTCTATAACAAACAAATCAACACACCAAGAAGGAGTTGTCCGATTGAAACGAAAATTGGTGGATAGGAAGACAATGTACAGAATAGTAAATGATTAAAATTTCAGAACAATTTATTGCAGAGTTACAGTAACAAGTTCAATAAGGTGTTGATCCACCTCTAGCCTTGAGCCAAGCCACATCGGTCTATGCCACATGGCGTGGCATAGACCGATAAAGCTCCCTGATGGTCTCTTGCGGTATTTCCTGACAAATTCGATCCAATTGTCGAACAAGGTCATCAACATTCCGTGCCAGATGCAATCGCCTTCCCATCATATCCCAGACATGCTCGATGGGAGAGAGATCTGGTGATCTGGCAGGCCAAGGAAGAGTTTGACAAGCTTGCAGACAGTTCATAGCAACACGTGCCGTATGTGGTCTGGCATTGCCCTGCTGAAAATCCAGCCAGGGCGTTGCAGAAGGAACGGTAGCAAAACAGGTCTTAAATTGTCGTCGACGTACCGCTGGGCAGTAAGTGTACCTCTAATGACGACCAAAGGGGTCCGGCTGTCAAAGGAAATGGCACCCTAAACCATAATGCCTTGTTGAGGGCCGGTGTGGCGTGCAATAGTGAAGGCAGGATCCCCCTCTGCCCTGTGCGTCTCCAAACACGTCTTCGATGATCGTCAGGACACCGTTGGAAGCGGGATTCGTCGCTAAAGACTATACGTTCCCAGTCGGCATCATTTCAGCCATATCTGTTCCAAACGTTCATGCATACGAAATTTCAAATCATCCGATTTCAAAGCAATCGGATGATTTGAAATTTCAGAATGATGCCGACTGGGGACGTATAGTGAATTTGAAATTGAAATAAATTGAAATAAAAGTAAGCAGTTAAAGGCAATCGAATTCCACTTTCTTATAAAGTAATCGAAATGTACCAAAATGTGAATGCATGATATTATTCTTCAGCAATTTTGTGAGGGAAAAAAATGTAGTTGTTTCTCGTACACTTTTACATGTTTAAGCCTAACATTTCCAAAATAGTTTCTCACCTAACTTAAATTCTTTTTTTAACATTTATCGAAACTATATCGAATTTCATTAATGTTTTTTTTTATTGTGAAATTCATCCAAATTTCTTGACAATGGAAACGCTGAGAATTATGAAAAATTGAATTCTGATCTCTTTCAAAATTTTAAAGCTCTGGAATGTCCATAAAAATAAATTTACTTTATTAACATTTAAACTCCATCCCGATAATATTGGCATTTACCTGAAGGTGCGATTCCAATTCCACTAAAGGCCTGGTTTCTTAGGACAGGACGCCGTCAGCTGGAAATCAGCGTTAACCTCTGATTGGTCCATTTGTGAGTTTGATAGTATACGTCATCGAACGCTCATCTTGAATTACAATTGCCGTCCAACTCAATTGCACTTGGATTACAACGTGACGTTAACCACAGAAGCAATGGCGGACAACATCCAACAGCACACTGAAATCAGCCAAGATTTTGATTTTGACATTAAACATAGGTTCTTCATTAAACATAGCACTCTTCATTTAGCTCAGCTATAGTGTGTTTTTTCTTGGACAAAGTCATTATTTGTTCTCTAAAACACAGGTCGACAATAACAAAATCAATACAAATTCAAAATAAATATTTGTTTACGTTATTAAGGCATGCGCAATGAGAGATAATGTCTGCGTTGGACCGACTGCTCACGCTGAGCTAACAAAAAAGTATTTTTTTGGTGTCAGCTCTACGTCAACTTTCCGCTGACGCGCAGATAAGGCGCTAGTTCTAAGAAACCAAGCCTTGAGCTAACAAACCAGTATTTTATTGGCGTCAGCGGGACGTTGACGTCCCGCTGACGCCCAGATATGGCGCTTGTCCTAAGAAACCAGACCTTAAGATATTTCAACTTCAAAAAATTCGTCCAAATATGCTTACAAAGCATTGCGGGACACTAACAGGGATGTTCCTCAAAAAGAAATATGAAGTGTTGTTGCTTCTAATGACACTTGAACAAGTTAAGCTCGCCAGTTAGATTTAATCAGGAAGGAGCGCTTTTCGTTTGATATCGCTAGGAGGAAAGTACCAATTAGCTCAGAGCTCCCTGGATAGATGGCAGCACCACTCATTCGTGAGACCATTTCCACAATTTAAGCGCAGATCTAAAACAGAAGGACGTTTTCTCCAAATCTCTGCTCCCAGACCGGGATAGCCTGATTGATAGGGCACTGAGCCCATGTCCAAGAAGTAGCGGGCTCGATCACTGCCTGGTGCACGTTAAATCGGAAGAGTCACAAAGTCCTCCATGTTCCCATAACAAATCATACCTCTGGGAGTATTGATCCTGGAGTTTCTTTGTCTTCTGGCTTGGTTCAAAATTACAAGGCTACGGAATTTAACATTAGTAGTCGTAAACCCAAAAAAATTGGGTCGGCAGTTCAATGACGGTTATAAAATAATATAAAATAAAATTATAAAATATAAAATCTCTGTACCCATGTTGCTGTTCAGTGACCGACCGCAGAACTTTAGATTCCTCAGATTTTACGAGAACGTATATCGTTGGTCGGTGGGTCTTAGTGGATTTGAAGATCGAATTGTACCGCCTCTCAGCCGAAGTCCGATTCACTAACTACTAGGTTACTGCGGTGACATAATATAAAGTAGAAAATCAATCAAAATGGCATTTTTATTTCAAATAAATAACTGAAATATGATTGAAATTTTTTAAACCGTTTGTTTTACAAAAATAAATAAATAAAATCATTGCTTGTGATGCATCAATTCTACAAGGTCCGGCTATTAATTTCCAGGACTGACGTAACTGTAGGAGAACGAAAAGCCGGAAGATGGCGCTAATGATTGCATATTGAAGAGTGTTTTCCTGCGCATGTGCATAGCAATCGGCATCATATGGAAGTAAGTGGTTCTCACAGAAAGGCGCATTGAAACGTAGCTCTTAAATTCCTATTGTCGAAGTGAAAATGGAGCACGAATAAACATTAAATGTTGCTTCAAATTGGGCAAGACAGCTGCAGAAACCTACAAATGATTTAAAGAAGTTTACGGCGAGGAAGCATTATGTCGCTCCAGAACTTTTGAATGGTTTAAACACTTTTGAGACAGCGCGAAAGCGTGGAAGATGATCCACACACAGGTTGGCGGCAGTCGTTACGCACGCCGGAAGAAATTG
>NC_092205.1:10535583-10724494 GCF_043381705.1 Parasteatoda tepidariorum
TTTATACCTCGATTTTTTCATAAGGGATTGCATTTGAAACAATGCTGATTCACACGAGCTGAATAGATACAAGGCTAATTAAAGTTTAAGCCTTGAACTGCTCGAAATGTATATATTTAAAAATACGGAAATTGTTCCATTTACTAAAAATAGTGAATTCAGAAATACATTTCAATTTAATTCTTATTCAATTAATATCCTTAATTAATTTTAAAATGAAATACTTTATTCTATTTTAAAAATGCCGTTGAAAATTCAACACAATTTTGAGTTTGCAACTATTAATGTTCAACTTCGTAGCCTTGTAATTTTGAACTTTATCCGGAAGACAAAGGAACTCCTGGATCAATTTTTGGGAGAAATTTGCCCTTTTGGATTTCTTTTTGATGGAACTAACCCGCATTTGCGTTACTAAGAGAGAAAAACTATGAAAACCTTCCATGGTTAGCATTACGGCAGGAGGACTCTAACCTATGATCTGTCTACCACTGAGGATATTTTACATCAGCACTATAGTCGGTGCGAGCCGGTGGTCGCACTGACCAGCCATCACAATACCATCCCTTGGCTTCAAAGAGCCACCTCTAACTAAGCCACCATGGCTCAAAATAAAACATGTAACTAATTACAATTTTTAATTATGTAATTTAGAAATAGTTACTCTATAAAAAATTTCCTGATGAAATTACGGTAAATGTGGTACTCTTTTCTTTACGTTCCGTAACCGTGACAGGTTATGGAACAATCTGATATATCATAACTTTTACTGTAATAAATACCTTAAAATCACTGAATCACTCTAATTAAATAAATATTACTATAAAACTTACCGTGCAATATTTTACTGTGAAAACGGATTTTACGGATGATGCACCCAAAATACTCCCTTGTGAAAAAGTCGAGGTATAAATGAGGTATAAACGAGGTATATTTTAAAGGTATAAAGGAGGTTGTTATTTAAATACGTCGTTAAGGTTGAAAAGGGTGCAAATGAATACCTCAAAATCAGCCTCAAATATAACTTAAATATACCTCCAGAGGTATATATGTTTCAACCTGAGGTGTTTAATTTTACATCAGTGGAGAGGTAGATATTTACTGCTTTAAAGCTTTTCATTTTCAACCTTAGGTTATTACTTATCAGCCTGAAGTATATTTTTTTACACTTCTGGAAGTATTTATTCAACAACCTAAGGTGTGTCATTTTACACTTCAGGTTATTATAAATCAACCTCAGGGGTATTTTGTTCTACCTCAGGTAATTATTTTTCAACCTCAGGTATCTAATTTTATGCTTGTAGAGGAATATATTTATCAACCAATGGTGTGTCGTTTTTCACTTCTGGTAGTAATAAATCAACCTGAAGTGTATTTTCAACACTTGGAAAGGTTATTTTTTATTAACGTCATGTGTTCCACGTTCTACCTTAAGTTATTATTTCGTAACCTGAAGTATATATTTCTGTATTTTTAGAAGTATTAATTTATCAACCAAAGATGCGACATTTTACACTTCAGGCTTATGTAGTTCAACCTAAAGCTGTTTTTTCAGTACTTACGAAGGAGAGGTGTTATACGGACCACCTAGTTGATTAATTTTTAACCTCACTACATAAAAAATATAATATATATAAGGATATTATCTATATTATATGAAGAATAATGTATGTCATTACATTTTTCACTAGTAGAGATCTTCATTTATCAATCTGAAGTTTTTAATATTAAACCTTCGGCAGTAATTGGTTCTTTTGGTAAGTTATAAAAGGAAGTTTCAAATGCATAATTCTTCTGTAATTTTAATAGATTAAATTAAATCATCTTAAAATAACACTTATCCAAATTCTACAAAAGTACAAATTCTATAGTAAAATTTATTTGTGGGAACTCATATTTTTAGAAGATAGTTGTCTAATGTGCTTGAATTTCTTAAGCTATAAAACTAAAAATTTAAATAATTAGTCAGCTGAAATTCAAATACTTTTATTTAAAACTAAAATTTAATTTTTTTGCAAATCAACAAAATTATTTTAAATACTGTTTCCGTCTATCTGTTGAAACTTGTAATTATTGGAACCTAAAAGAAAAAAAATGAATTGGTAAGAAAGTCAGATTTACAATAATAGTGGCAGGTTTTAAACTATTAAAATATTAGAAATTATTTTTTTTTATGATTTAAATTAACTGGATGAAGTCAATTTTCTTTTTCAGATAAATAGTAGTACTCTTCTGCCATTTCTATTCAATCCACATAGCTAAAAAGCATGACAGGTACCACAGCCACAAAATAAAGTACACTGAAGTCAGTACTACCATTAACAACATTTACAGAAATTCAAATATATAATTCCAATCTTAATATGCAATTTTAACACTTTGTATTTTTCTATATATTTGGTATCATTATGGTACTTGTAAGTTTGATAATTATATTTTCTTTCTTCTTTTCTTACAAATCTTTAAACTCAATAAACCTAGTCTATATATTTTTAAACTTCTTGTCAGACTTTATGAAACTAATAGCTTTTTTATAAATTTTAGACGCTGATTCTGAAAAGGACTTCGCTATTGTCAATCACATAAGAGTTTGTTAAAAAATAGTTATTTTAATATTTTTTAATAAATGTAATCAAGAATCAACAATCGTTTAATAAATTAAATTTTAAAGTTATGTACCAATTTTTATTTTTCTTACACTCAATCGAATAGAACAAATTACAAGTTGATAAGGAGCATTTATTTTAAAGTTGTGAATATCTTTATGTGAGGAAAATGTCTGAGAGAGAATGATTTGAAATAATACTTTTAAAATAAGTTGAATACAATATCTCCTATATAATTTATAATACGAAGCAGAATAAAACTAATAGTTAGTTGTTACAAACATTTGTTTAAGTACAAAAACACATCCCATAAGATGAAATTCACAAAATTGCTTATTACTTTCGACAATAAATGTCTTTATTTGCAATTGATTTTATTCAATTCAGCATTAAAATTGCATAAGAAACTATACTGACTTATTTCTAAAAAAATTAAGATTTCCGAAAGTCGCTAATTTTTGAAGTAGGGAACCATAAACAGCTGCATGAAAAAGCTCATAACCTTGAAACAAATTGTCATATAAACTTGAAATCGGGTTTAATATTATTCTGTTCAATATTTTAATAAGTAATAATAATCTGCTTTGTAAATAATTAACGTGGGTAAATTGAGAAAAAATAACGCGTAGTGAAAATAGCAGTGTGATCAAACATTAAAAAGTGAGCTAGTACAGTTACTAGTTTTCAATTATCAAATATCTAACAAACAATTGAATAAATGCTGTAGTTTATTAGGAGAGATTACTTTTTCTTTATGGTATAAATTCAGAACTATTTCCTAGGGGAAGGCTGAGCAGTAACTTGCTAGCCACTTCTTCATCGCTGCTGCACATGTGCTATTTACAGCCTAGGTCATCTCAGCAATATCAGGGAACAGTGGATAAGCTCTGTAAATATATATATATATATATGTAAGAAAAAAAAATTGCACGTTAATCAGATTAAAAAAAATCAGATTTAAACTGCTGTGTTATTATACATATTTTGACTCATAAACAACAATATAAACTTTGCAACAGATATCCGAGCAAACGATAAGCATACAGCGACAGTAGAATTTCAAAGCAAAATTGCTATTTTAAAGATATTTCAATTTTCAATGATTTATTTATAAGAGAAATTATGAACATTTTACTCAACTAATCAGCTTGCATACTGCAACGTTGAAACATATACATTTAAGCAAAATAAAAGAATAGTTATATTTGAATAAATTACAAACAATAAAATATACTGTGCATAACCTGCTGTAACGATTCACCAGTAACGTTACCCTAAACAGCGACGAGAAATATTTCGATTGTTCTCTCTTATTGCTAAGCCTACACCAATAGCTTCTAAGAATATCCTCCAACTTAAATTATTTAAGATCAGGAGGCGTCGTTAAAACAAAAATAATAAAATTTAAGTTTCAAAATTGAAGCATATTTGATTAAAAGTGATAAAACTAAATTAATAAATGTCAAGCACACTTACCGAATTTCGAATAGACTTTCGATTGTCAACACACACGCCATTTGCCGGCTCGCATGGAACTCTGGGAAGTGAGTTAGTTAATATGAAGTGTACTTTAAGCAACCTTAAAACAAGCTTAGGTATAAATAAAATGACTTCAACACCTCAATAAATACCTCACTCTCTTTAGTTGAAATAAGGTATATTTTTTTATACCTCATAAATACCTCAATATCGTTAGTAGAAAAAAGGTATATTTTTTATACCTCGTAATTACCTCACTCTCGTTAGTTGAAATAAGGTTGATTTTTTTATACCTCATAAATACCTCTTTTGATACAAGTGTAAGAAAAACAACCTGGTACACCTTGAAAACTACCTCATTAGTCTGGTTGATATGAAGTGATTTAAAAACAATCTCAAAATAAGCTTAGGTATAAATAAAATGACTTCAAACACCTCAATAAATACCTCTCTCTCTTTAGTTGAAATAAGGTATATTTTTTTATACCTCGTAAATACCTCATTCTCGCTAGTTGAGATAAGGTTAATTTTTTTATACCTCATTAAATACCTCACGCTCTCTAATAGAAAAAAGATATATTTTTTATACCTATTAAATACCTTATTCTCGTTAGTTGAAATAAGGTTGATTATTTTATAACTCATAAATACCTCTTTTGATACAAGTGTGTAAGAAAAACAACCTCGTATACCTTAAAAATCACCACATCAGTCTGGTTGATTTGAAGTGGATTTAAAACAGCTTCAAAATAAGCTTAGGTGTAAATAAAATGACTCCATATACCTCAATAAATACCTCACTCTCTCTAGCTGAAACAAGGTAAAAAATTTTAAACCTCAAAAATGCCTCTTTTGTTACAAGTGTAAGAAAATAAACTTGGTATACCTCAAAAATCACCTTATCAGTCTGGTTGATTTGAAGTGAATTTTAAACAACCTCAAAACAAGCAGAAGTGTAAAACAACCTCGTGCACCTTAATTACAACCACTACGAGGTATAATTTTTATTGCTGTTTTCTCCGCAACCTTAAATATACCTCAAATCAACCTTAATACCTCAAAAATACTTCAAATCAACCTTAAATATACCTTAAATTTTCGTAAGGGGTTTCCTAGTACTTAATAAGGTAATTGCAGGAGATTTGTAACATTGCAGGAGATTTTCTTCTCCATCGCATCAGCTTAAATTAAGCTAGTTTTATTAATCTAATCTGCATGCAAAAGTTTTAACTAAGGAAAAAAACTGTTTAAAAAATATATAAAAGCATCCACAGAGCTCAAAAGGTTTCATTTATGTTTCTGGAACGTATTTAATGTCTCCCCCATCCCCCTCAAAAAAATTATTATTATTAGAACGTTTTTATGAGTTTCCAAAAACAAAATTTGGATGAATTCAAGAAAATATTTTCTAAGCTTTCTAAAAGATGTTTCCCATGTAAAGTTCTTATTCAATTTTATTGATTCATTCAATTTTTCTCTTTTTTAACACCAAACTTAGCTTAATCTGCCGCGTATATAGTTATAGTTATCTATTTAATTTTACGCAGTTTAGGTTCAAAAATAGAGTAAATTTGAACGAGCTGTTTCTTTTAAAATTTAAAAATAGAGTGCTGAATACGAAAATAGTCTTTTGTTTCAAGAAACATTTCAGCTAAATAAACAGCTTGATTGAACAAATACTCATCTCATAAAGCAGATATTTATATGAAAGTTTCTATTCAATTGTCAGTTGCGACATCTATAAAATATAATAATGGGTTGCATTCGCGCGCGAAATAGAATGTTTCAAACCGTCAATTTAAATTCTCAATAAATAGGATATCAATTTTAGAATAAGTAAGAGATAAAAAAAATTTAAATTATACAAATGTTATAAGTTTACACTTTCAGAACGGTGAAGCGAAGAAGCTACTTTAAAAGTGATCGATTTTATTATGAAACGAAGGAAGCGTTCTTAAATTTAATAAAACGCATATGCTATGTTATGTTACTTTATGCTACGCTATGTTACGCCATGCTACGTTACGCTACACTACATAAAGTTACGCTACGTTAAGTTTACGCTACGTTACGTTCGTGATAGTTATGATTAATTCGCAATGAGTTGTAATAATGTCTTGGTAATGATTCAATTCTATATTTAGAATTTAATATAAAAGTGTTACCACTACAAGTTTCTTATTAATCTCAAACTGTAAATAATTACAGTAAAAAATGCAATTTGTACATTTTTTGTGAAACCAGTACTTTGGAAGATATTTAAAAAGAACAGAAAAAATTTAAAAAATCGTGGTTTTTTTTTCTTTGTTTTGTTTTTTTTTTTAATTAAGATGGAGGCACACGTAGAGTTCAAGAGAATTGGAAAAAGTGGATTTTTCGTCACTGTACCAATTCATCAGAAATCAGAAAGTGAAACAACTCTATTTTTTGTAATTATTCATAATTTGATTGCACTATCACGTATATTTGACTATTTATTGCAAGAGTTAAGTCTATCATTATTTATTTAGCCCTTTGACGCAAATGAGACAACAAAGTCTCTTTTATATATATATTTTTTTATTGAATCTTCCAATTACGAGCAAAATTATATTTTAGTATTTTTCAACTATAAAAACAGTCTAATCTAGTAACTACTAGAAAAAAAATGTTAGATTGTTGTAATTTTATTTATACAAAAGTCTTAAATCCAAAAAAAAGTAGATTGATTTTGTTAATTCATATTCAAAATTTTATCAATAATTTTTTTGTAAATTAAAGACATTTCAGTGAGAAGTAACAGTTTCTCTGAGATTCAAAAAGCCGCAAATATATTCAAATTTTAATCATTATTGTTTGGATATAAGTCGCGTTTGGAAAATTTTAATGCAGAAAAAGACACCGGTATTTCATGCCGTATTTCAGAACCATAAATTACTAAAATGCTGAATTTTTTACTTATTTTGACCTAAAATAATACAAAATAATGAGAAAAGTATAAAAAAAATATTTTTTGTAAAAATTCAACATTAAAGGGTTAATAATAGTAGTTGATTACACATATCTAACTGAAAGCTTTAAGTGAATCAAAATAATAACCAAGGTTGAACCAAAAGCTTTTAGTGGTTTAGAAACCGCAAAATTTGTCTTAGTAGTGTTGATGTACCAAGGGTACAGCGGACGAAGCATACAAATATCCGAAGGAGGCTTCGTCGTTAGACAACGCGAACTGTTGAAGAAGATATGCCTCTTTAACATGGTCACTACGCTCACCGGATTTATCACTGTGTGACTTTTAGCTGAATTCTTATCTCCTTTGTCACATGATTTAGTGGAGCTGTAGGAAAACATCGCAAGTGGTGTCACTTTTGTCGATAGTGTCATTTTGAATAGCGTTTATACTTTAAAAAAAATAGTACGGTCAAAATTACCTGGAAAATGGTAAGATTTACAGTGTTTTTTGGCTCTATGGGAACACTTGGTAATTTTTACCGAATTGCTTTGGTAATGAGCTTTGTATAATTAGCAATAAAATATTATAATGTATGATAAAATTTAGCAGCGTGGTAAAATTTGGTAATTTTATTATGATACCTTATAACACGGCGTAAAAACATTTTTTTAATCAAATTTACTTTTCAGTTTCGTATATTTTACTAGTACTTTTTTAGTCTGAAAAATATGCTCAATAAAAATTCTGGATCAAAGGGTTTAAAGATCACTTTTTATGTAAATCAATCTAATCCATCACAGAATTCTTACAACTCGAAAAACTATTCTGAATTCTCAGAGGATTTGAGAAAATTCTACAGATTTTCAACAAATGACCACAGCTGAAACATAAAACTAAAAACATAAATGATCGCAAGGCGGAGTATAGCTTGCTATTTTAAATTTTGAAATTTCCTTGGGAGAAAAGATATCGACACAAAACCAATATTTTAAAAAACTCCTAGACACTTTGAAATATAATCCGAAAAGCCGAAGACTGCAAAAAATTCGAAGACGAAACCTGCGTTTCTTTACTTGAAAAAGAGTATAAAGTGTTATATAAGAAGTACTAGTCTAACCTGAACATTAACATGATTTTTTGTTTAAATCACTTTACTCTTTTTAAAATTTAATGTAAATTAGAACGATGCATAAAAAATATATTCCTATATTTAAACATTGTTCGTCAAAAACATTACAATGGGGAGATTTCGCACTTATACGTTATCTTCCGTACGCTCCGTACGTAAGACTGTAGCAACTGCGCATGCTCGCGTTTATTTTAAATGCTACGTATCCTTATGTAATGTTGGTATGATTTATGCTACAAAGACAAAGCAACAAGCACTCTTTTATAGCTGTTAAATTTTGTTTTCTAATTAAGCCTATTTTCGAACTAAAATATGGACATGAAATGCGAAATGGAAGAAATGTATTGATGAAATTTAGAAATGAATTGTGTAATCTTACAACAATTGATTTATTCAATCAAAAAATAATTTTATTGATTTTGTTTAACAGTATCGTTTACTAATTGCACTAGTTTCATAAGAAACTGGATATGTTTTCGCTATTTTAAAATTATAAAAAAATTTATATATTTTAATTATACAATTTAACTATAAGAAGTTAAATAATCACTTGAAGTTTAACAATATTTTATTAAATATTAATAAATAATAATAATAAGATTCATTCTTTATGGCTGACTTCATCAAAATCTACAATCTACCAAATTTTACTGCAGTTTTCGAAGACCAAAGTATCTTGAATCGTGCGCCACAGCCTTAAAGATATAGTCCACGTCCATTGTAAATGTTTGTTATGTTAAAATGGTATCAAAGTTAAAATGATATTGCGTTAGCGTTTTTTATTTACGAAATTTTGCAAAATCTTATTTTCACTTGCGTAAGTTTGATACTTTTTCACTGGCGCGTGTGCATTTCGCCACTAAAAGTGTACAAGCGCAATTACGTGAAATCCTAAATAAGAGGAACGTACGGAGGTTGACGCTCACTTGCAAAAGGTCCCTAATGTTACATACTTATCGTATTTATAATATTTTGTGCAATATGGATACAGCAAACATTATTTGTTGATAAAAGAAAAAGATTATACAGTATTATAATACTTCAAGAGTTTGTAGGTTTTAATTTATTGTAAAACTCAATATATAATATTTTAAATTCTTTGTTTTTAATTTAAGCATTTTCACTAATACAAACAAGTTTTTTGTTTGTATTGAGAGACAAACAATTCATACACATAATGAGTCACAGACAATTTACTTTTACGATGCATCATTGAAATATTTTGAAGCAAATTTGATATTTTGGAATAAATTTTAAGTTAAACTAGTGGGCTGAGCCCCCTGCTCGCTAACGCTCTCCAACCCCCGAAAATTGCGACACAATCTTATATGGTTTGCTTCACAAACCATATTAGGTGCTTACTTAGTGCCATACAAAATAACTTTATCTTGAAATGTAGCGCAGAATTACATTGTAATAATAATTTTTAAGAAAACAATTCTCTTAGTTTTAGACTCTTGAATTAAAAGCGTAATAATAGCAGTACAGGAAAATAACCTTAAATTTACCTTTATGACTTATATCAATTTTATGAGATGAAAATCAAACCAACATGGAAATGAATGAAGAAAAACTAGATCCTACCACTTGACTTTTCGGCCAATGAAAATGTGCAAACAACAATGGAAAACTGCGAACCATTATTTATATACTAGTGGGATGCGCCCCCTGATCGCTGACGCTCGCCATCCCCCGAACATTGCTACGCAATCTTATATGGTTTGCTTCGCAAACCATATAAGAAAATATATCGCAGAAAATATCGCAGAATATATCGCAGAAAATTTCTTTCAGATTTCTTTACACGGTGACAATTTTAACACATTTGTCAGTGCAAGGAATTCTTGAAACTGGTTTATACGAGTTCATCTCATAGCAATTGTATAGACCTACTTGATGAAAAGACAGCTTTATTGAACATTTTTTTAAGATAACATCAAATTTGCGATATACAAATTGCTACACCAAAGCACGGTATTCAAATCACTAATTCAATGTACTGATATTATATGGTTATAATGTTAAGCAAATTTTTCTAAATTTCAACTCAATAAAATCAGAGAAGACTTCGGAATAGTTTGAATAAAATATTAATAAAAGTAAGCACTTAAAAGCAATCAAATTCCACTTTCTTATAAACTAATCGAAATGTACCAAAATGTGAATGCATGACATTATTCTTCAGCAATTTTGTGAGAACAAAAAATGTAGTTGCTTCTCGTACACTTTTACATGTGTAAGCCTAAAATTTCCAAAATAGTTACTCACCTAACTTAAATTCTTTTTTTAACATTTATCGAAACAATATCAAATTTCATTAATTTTTTTTATCGTGAAAATTATCCAAATTTCTTGACAATGGAACCGCTGAGAATTATGAAAAATTGAATTTTGATTTCAAAATTTTAAGGCTCTGGAATGTCCATAAAAGTAGATTTTCTTTATTAACATTTAGACTCCCTCCCGATAATGTTGTAATTGAACTGAAGGTGCGATTCCAATTCCACCAGAATATTTCAACTTTAAAAAATCGGTCAAAATATGCTTACAAAGCATTGCAGGACACTAAAAGGGATGTTCCTCAAAAAGAAATATAAAGTGTGAAGTGTTGTTTGCTTCGAATGACACTTGAACAAATTAAGCTAGCCAGTTAGATTTAATCAGGAAGGAGTGCTTTTCGTTTGGCATCGCTAGGATGAAAATACTAATTAGCTCAGAGCTCCCTGGATAGATGGCAGCACCACTCATTCGTGAGACCATTTCCACAATTTAAACACAGATCTAAAACAGAGGGAAGTTTTCTCCAAACCTCTGCACCCAGACCGGGATAGCCTGGTTGGTAGGGCACTGAGCCCATGTCCAAGAAGTCGTGGATTCGGTCGCTGCCTGCCGCAGTGATGGTGACTTATGCACGTTAAATCTGACGAGTCCCAAAGTCCTCCATGTTCCCATGGCAAATCATGCCTCTGGGGGTACTGATCCAGGAGTTTCCTTGTCTTCTGTATTGGTTCAAAATTACAAGGCTACGGAATCGAACAGTAGTGGTCGTAAACCCAAAAAAATTGGGTCGGCAGTTCAATGACGGTTATGAAACAACATAAAATAAAATTATAAAATATAAAATCTCTGCACCCATGCTACTGTTCAGTGACCGACCACAGAACTTTAGATTCCTCAGATTTTACGAGAACGTATATCGTTGATCGGTGGGTCTTAGAGGATTTGAAGATCGAATTGTACCTCCTCTGAGCCGAAGTCCGATTCACTAACTACTAGGTTACTGCGGTGACATAATATGAAGTAGAAAATTATTAAAAATGGCATTTTTATTTCAAATAAATAACTGAAATATGATAGAAATTTTTTAAACCGTTTGTTTTACAAAAATAAATAAATAAAATCATTGCTTGTGATGCATCAATTCTATATATCTTTGAAATCAGGACATAATGTTCCATAACAAACAGCTGCTCTAATTCATTCAACACACAAAACGTTAAATTTTTTTCAATCAGTGTAACCAGAATATTCATTATTGTCTCGGAAAGTTTTAATTTAAATAGATAGTCTGAAAAAATGCTTCGAAGCGGTCAAATATCTTAAGAAATATGCACCGGTCAAATATCTTAAGAAATATGCACCGCATCAAAAAAAGTAAAAATAAACCAATAGGAAATAAAAAAAGTTAAATAGTGAAATTAAGAAACATGTTTCGTTATTTTATCTTTTTTTTTAGAAAGAAAAGTTCACAAAAATGTACATTTTTATGTTCTTATTAGGATGGAACCCGAGATATTCACCAGCTTAAATAGTTTGAGCCTAATTCTAATTTCCCCGGTTACTGTGGTTGTTGTTGTTCATTTACGTCGCACTAGAGCTGCACAATCGGCTATTGGCGACGGTCTGGGAAACATCCCTGAGGATGATCCGAAGACATGCCATCACAATTTTGATCCTCTGCAGAGGGGATGGCACCCACGCTTCGGTAGCCCGATGACCTGTACGCGAAGTCGAGCACTTTACGGTAGAACATTTCAACGAGGACCAATACCGCACACCCTTGGTCCCTACGCAGACTGATCCAAGTGGTCACCCATCCGCACACTGACCGTAGCCAGTTATGCTTGATTTCGGTGATCTGCGGGGAGCCATGTCTTAACGATCAGTCCACTGCGGAACATTTCCCCTGTTACAGAGCCATCAATGAATTAAAATATCTAAAACTATCAGTCAAATAAGATTGCTTTTTTCTGGAGAATCCGAATCTTCAATAAAAATAGTAATGGAAAAATAGTAATGCAATAAAAATAGTAATGGAATGGTAATAGTACCCCAGGGGATGAGGGTAGAAAATTTAGTTTTATTAGATAGCCTTTAAAAAGAAACATTGATTACGTCTGTTTTCACTTTTTCGATTCAGTCTCCATTTCTAGAGAAATATGACTATTACCAGATCATTTTTATACCCTGTATGCATGTGAACTAAACAGAAAACAATAAATAAAAATATAATAAAATCATCAAACTTGAGTTAAGCAATCTCATTTTGTTCTCACAATAGTTATGTATATTTGCATATTAAAATTTCCATTAATACATTACATACGCATGATTGTAATTTGTTTTCAATTTATACAAATTCAATTGAAGAAAATTCATTTTAAACTTACATTTGAAGGAATAAAGTATTCGTTTCTTATTATAATGAAAAAAAAGTATTACGAAAGATTGCTAAGAGCGATAATAGGAAGAAATTCAATTTTAACACTTTTTTATGAAAAACCAAATAATTACAGTTCTTAAATCCGATAACTTTTCTTCGACGAAACATAAATATTTTGGGTGAAAATAACGTAGCTTAATAAATAATCTCTGAGGGAGTTTCTTGTAGCATAAAAAAATAATCAATATTGTTTTCGACGCGAGAACGAAATCACGACTGTTTCCAATTTTTCATTAAATTTTCAATTATTTGAATTATTTTCGTCTTTATCACTAGAAGTATAATCTGTTTTTAAATTTTAAAAAAAAAAGTTAACTTCTCCTTGCGTGAAATGAACTTGCTATTTTAAGAACATATTTATATAAACATAGCTAAGTACTCGGTATCAATATTTTTTTTTTGAAAAATGTCTTAAATCTATATCGATTTATAAAATTTTTGTCCTATTTATTTTCTTTTCGGTTAAAAAACTCTAGTTTTATTTTATCTCATTATAAATAAAAAAAGAAGGTACAAAGAGACGTTCTGAAAAAAATCACAACATTTTGGATTTAAAAATATCTTTTATTATGCCGATTTCGAATTTTTTTCTGGAAGTTTCAAATCAAACGATTTTTAATGGGAAATATGTTCCATAAAATCTTCCTGATTTGTTTACACTGTTAAAACCTTCGAGCCACACGTTGCACTGAAAATTGGTATTCATTTGCTGGCTACATAAATTGGAGCTCAATTTCACCATTTTTTCTTATTTTCACTAGCTCTAAATATCAGTAGGAGGTGGCACCAAAAATAGGTGTTTAGAAGAAAAAAGCACCTATTTTCATTCTTCTTTTTTTCATCTTTTATAAAACCAGAGGAAGGTTGCACCATTATGAGGTATTTTTAAGGAGCTCAAACGCAGGCCAGGGTATAGCTATTTACCGTAACAAAACTATTTACCGTAAGTAGGTTATTTTATGACATACCTTTAACCATTTTATGCCGCCAACCAAATTTAAAAAGGCAGCGTGAAAGGAATGAACTTTATTTAATGCAAATAATCCATTTACTTACCTAAATAAGTTGATACTTAAATCAAGATGCTTTAGTCAAACCAATACTCCGAAACCGAGTTGTAAAGAAAACATGGCGTCGTCAACAAATATCATTCAATTTACAGTCACCGTCAAATTTTTGTGTCCCTTACCAAGTTTTGGTGCAGTCAGTTATACCATGGTAGTATTTCTCGATCATACTTCACAATTTATGGTGTAACTACCCAAGACAAAAAATCAAGATGGTTTTCCATTGATGGACCAACTTAAATATGATGGTAACCAACTTGAATTCCCAACAAATACCATCATACAGCTTGATGTGACCATCAAACTTTCCCAACATCCCAAGGTAGGAATTGGCCGCTTTTCAAGTTGGACCAACATAGCATTCCCATCATGGCATGATGGATTTTTATAATGGGCCAACATAGCATTCCCATCATAGTGCAATGGTTTTTTATGTTGGGCCAACATAGCATACCCATCATGGCATGATGGATTTACATAATGGGCCAACATAGCATTTCTATCATGACATGATGGGTTTTTATAATGGGACAGCATAGCATNTAGATGGCAGTAACATGTACCACTGAAGCCAGTTGTAGTAAAGAAAAATGGCATTTACAGCGGAGGGAATTATGAATAACCCTGTTCTTTCTGAAGCTCATATACTTAAATTCCTTAAAATTATTCCTTAATTCCTTAAAATTATATTAAGCTCTACGTCGCGTGCAATGTTTTTCAAAAAAAGAAAGAAACTATTTAAAGTTCTATACATGTCAAAACTGCTATACTGTCATTAACATGTTATTATAGTTTTTCTAAACTATATTTTGAAAGCTAATGTACCGTGTTCTACTGTGACACCTATATAATTTTTACAACTTAGAGCATGAGTGGCTTAGAATGCTAAAATTAATTAAATATTAATTACTTTTTTCCATAGTAAATATTTTTATAACCGCCGCTGAACAGCAGACACAATTTTGAGGGTACGTGATTACTAATATTCAACTTCATAACCTTCTTATTTTGAACCGAATCCAATAGACAAGGGAACTTCTGGCTCAAGTACTGGGAAAAATTTGCTCTCATGGAAGACTTTTTGATAAAACTAACCTTCATCTGCGTTACGTGGAGGGGAAAACCTCCCACCTTTAGCTTGATGGCAAAGGGACTATAATCCATGATCCATACTAAGTGCAATATTATAGTGACTAAGTAAGTATACTAACTAAGTAGATAAATTTATATTTTTCTTTAATTAATATCACAAAAAAGATTCAAAATTTCATTCAATGACTATGTTTGATGCAATTTCTCATATATCTTCGTTTTAAATATTAAAATACTCTGTACAAAATTTTAGAAACGTTAAAAAATAATAGATGTAGATTTAAAAAAGGAATATATGGACTATGAATATGCTTAATTTATAAAATTAAGATTTCTGATAAAAAAGGTAAACTTTTTTTTAAAAAACTCAGAATTTTTGCTACTAAAAAGAGGCCTTCAAAAATCAGAACATAGATGAGAAATTATACGCGATACTACGTAATTTTCTTTAAGTGCAGAAAGTTTAATACAAATTGTTTTTTTTTCTGACATCAGACCTATATTTGCTTAATAAGACATTTTCCTAAAGATAATTGAGTTTATTTAGTATTAATAAAACAAAAATGTTTACCATTTACTTATAAAATTGAATACAAGCAATAACTTTTAATATCAGTAAAATTATTATTCTATAAATTATTTTCCAACTTACATCTTCAAACTATTATGACGTTTACTAAACATAATTACAACAATCGAATTTTGTTACGTGCCTTATATACATAATTAAAAATAATTAGTGTCGATCGAATTGCGTGTAACACCTAGTAAACTATTCTTAGACTTATTTTAAATTTATTTTAATTATCCTCGGGTTCATTCAATAAACTTTAATTATCTAATATTGTACGTACACAAGTCTATAATCCTCGCTTCTATTTCACAAAGACATAATTATTTAGGGTTATAATTTTGATAATAAGGTTTTATAAACAGTCATTATCATTTTACTCAAGAAAACTGTGAAAACAAAACTATTCTCACTTTTCTCTCTGAGCTGAACGGGAATCGTTGGGTTTATAATCTGAGTAATTATATCCCGAAAAAGTAATTATATCCTGAAAAGGTAATTATATCCTTATATTTCACAACAAATTTAAGTAAAATAGATATAAAAACTCTCCGAAAAGTTGTATTAAAATTTATTCAATATCTAGAATTAAGTATTAGTTTATAAAAACAATTAGTGAAAATTATTTGATACTTTTTATTTTGTTTTTTTTTAGGTATTTATTCAAATACGTGGAGATAAATTACTTTTTAAGAAATAAAAAAAAATTGTTATTTAAATTGAATCTTACTCTGAAGCAGGTTAATGTAAGTTAACTCCAATAAATACATAACTGCTTACAAGTTGTAAAAATGACGTCAAAGTAGAGTAAAATTGCTACAAACTACAGAATCTGCTACAAGTCAATCAATTGCTACAAATTACAACTCTGACAGTACCATCAAGTGAAAAACTGCAGAGCTAATGTTTCTATTTCTGAATTGTTTCGCGCATAATTTATTATTTATATATATATATATATTAATTAAATATATTATTTATAAATATATTATTTATAAATATATTATTTATATTTATATTATTTAACAAAGCATCTTTGATTATTTACTGATACACACTGACGCGCAATTGAAAAAAACAACGTAAGAGTTTCACGTTAGATTTCGAGAAATAGATTTTATAAATAGATCACGATATCGAGAAATTGATTGCGATAGATCTAATGCGTTAAAATAAATTTTTCAAAAGTTAAAAAACCAAAAACTTTTCGCTGAAAATAATTTTTCGCATGGGTACATAGGGAAAAAAAGTATAGTCAAAACTACCAGAATATGGTAAAATTTACCGTATTTCTGGCTGTATAGGAACATCAGAAATCTCGGTAGTTGTCAAAGCGCTTGGGTAATGAATTTGGTAAAAATATCAGTAAAATATGGCTTAATAATATGCGATAAAATTTGGTAAAATTTGGTAATTTTATCATGGCATAAAAACCATTTACTCGGTTAAATTTACTTTTCCGTTTTGTACTTTTTACTTAATGTTAGGTAATAGGAACTATAATTTTGAAAACTAGAATTTCTTGTTAACCATATAGTACAGTACGGTAATGTTATCGAAATTTAACCTTTTGTTGATTTTTTATTGCACTTATGGGTGTTAATGCTGATGAGGGGAAATATCTCAAATGCGCAATTATTATTCATTGCTTTTGTGACGAAACAATTTTAGGCCAAAAAAATACAAGCAATAATAATTTAACCTTGCCTTTATTTTAGATTATCAAACCTCTCTGAAGCTTGTTCATCAATACTTAGAACACCCTGCAATGACTAGTTGTACTAGTTGTTTTTATCAGCCTTATTTTCACATCGTTTTGCCACATATTAGCATTGAAAATTCAGTACAAACAAATATACGTCTTAAGCATTCTTTTTTTTTAAGCAAATATTGTATATTTGCATTGAATTGATGATATTCTACAACTTTGTAAGTCAACTTTTTCCTATATCTCAAACCATTTCACTATTTTCAACGTTTTCTATCAAGTGGCACTGAAAACGGCCGTACTTCATCGCTCAGTGAGCCAAAAAAGAAGCGGACCACTCTGAACAACTTCTGATCCAATGATCGGATCTTAACTTTCTTGTACTCAGTCATAATGGTTCGAAGGGTAACCTCAAACATGCTAATTCATTAGTGCAGACGAAATTTTAAGTTACGAAATCAGACACAAAAACGGTCTTTCTATGAATATAAATTTTTTTTCAATGGATTTGGATTCTGATTTCTGACTCCCAAACTATAAGGGGTAGATGCAATCTGAGAAATATGATCCCCATTGTTTGATCAGGAGAGAGATACAAAGTTTGGGCCCCTTAATATTAATTTTATTTCTTCCCTTCCTCGATTTTTTTGGGGGGTTCTTAACTTTTTATTCGATTTGAAAACTTTTAGCACACAATTATAAAATTCATTTGTCGAAAGATAATTCCGTGCAAAAAATAAATTTTAGTAAATGTTTATTATTTTTTATTATTTTATTTAATGATAGTCGAGAAATTTTTAATTTGTAAGGTACAATTTTTTTACATCATTTTAAGGTATGTAATTTTCCAAAGCAAAATACAAAATTTGATCGAAATCAGTCAAATAGTTCCTCAGAAATCGAATTTTTAAAATACGACTTTTTTAATGCGTTCGCACCACATTAAAAAATTTGTTTATCCAAATATAAATTCATGCAAAATATATCTTTCTATAAATTATTCTTTATTCTTTACCATTTTATTTGATAACAGTCGTAATATGAAAAAAGCTATTTTTAAAAAGTCGTATATTTGAAATTCGATTTCTCATTCGTTCGATTTCCCTCAAATTTTGTATTTTGCCATGTAAAATTGCATACTTTAAAATTATGTAAAAAAAACTTTATACCTTACTATTCAAAAATTTTTCAACTTAGATTAAGGAAAATGAATATTTTCTAAAATTAATTTTTTGCTCGGAATTATCTGTGAACAAATAAATGTTATAATTAAGTGCCAAAATTTTCAATTCGCTTGAAAGTTCTCGACGTGTGGCGAAATACGTAGAAGGTAAAATTGTCCAAACTTTGGAACGCTCTCATGATCAAAATATGGGAACCCTATTTCCCAGATTACGTCTACCCCCTATATTTTGGGAGTCAGAAATCTGAATCCTTCAAAAAGTGTCTGTTTATTCAGAGAAAGTAAGTTTTTGTATCTGATTTCGTGACTTAGAATATCATCTACACTAATTAGTATACATATTTGAGGTTAGCTCATCAAACCATTAAGTCCTAGAACTTAAAGAACTGTTCATTAGAACAAAAGTTATTCAGGGGGGTTCGTTTTTTTTTCTTCTTCTTCTTCTACTTCTTTGTTGCACTACGATGTCGTTGTTCTCCTATACCGGGAAACCACTTCTTTATCCACACATGCACCCGCTTAAAAAAAATTAAGATGGTGTATTCGGACTTCATAGAGCAATCTATACGTTAAGCTAATCTTGTCAGATTTGTTTGCTATATATTTATTCGAATGCTTTAAATTAAGAAATGTTATGCTACTTCTAAGAGTAAAGATGCTTATCCAGATTATTTCATAGCTTATTTAAAGGTTTTAATGAAACATATTGTGATCCTAGTATAACAGGCACATTCATATCAGGTTATTATCTTTCCAGCAAGGTTTATACTATAATATTAAAACAACCTCTTTCTCTGTGGAATATTTACTATCAAAGTGTGGGTTGCCTGTAATAAACCTAAAGTCTCTTGAGAGCTATACTAAATTAGATTTGGACTTCATAATGAACTCACTATGAACTGTGTGGCCTCTCAATCAATCAAACGTACCTTGGTTACAGGAGTTGGCGTGTTTGGCAAAGTTTAATCTTGCAGACTTGCTAATCAACTCTTCATCACAGGCGACAAGATGTATTACATCGACTCCAATCTACGCCAGTTGAAAAGCGTGAGAAATTTTAGAATGATTAGATAAGACATTGGATGCATATCATACAGGCACTATTCTGATTTTCTAAAAGATAATTAAATCAAAGCTTTCATGGCCAATATCATATCTAGTTATTCCAAAATAGATATGATAAATATATTTTGTTTTTACTCTAAATAAAATCATTATTCTTAGTTTTAAAAAATACCACGCCTAGTATGCATTTTTAGAATAATGCATATCGTAGAATATTTAGAATATGCACATATAAGACGTTGAATGCATACAAACGTTCAGGCGCTATACTGACTTTCTAAAAGATAATTAATGCAAAGCTTTTATGGCCAGGAATGCAAATCTAGGTATGCAAATATATTATCTAGGAATTTTCTAGGAATGTAAATATAGATATGATAAATATATTTTGCTTTCGCTCTAAATAAAATAATTATTCTTAATTTAAAAAACTATCATTCTTATTACGTATTTTTAGAAACATTTTGAAAAATGAAAACAAAAAAGCATGCTCATAGCAGTTCACAAATTAATATTTAACCGAGCAGAAAAAGAAATTCTATCGAAATCAAATACAGTACAGAAAGGCAAATGTAATAAACCACAAAAATGGTTTGAGCGCGTTACGAAAAAGAGAGAAGTTGAAATCCTATTATTAGAAGCATACAATTATTAATGCAAACCTTTTATAGTCCATATCAGTTCTAACTACAAAAGCTAAAGATCTGATAAACATATTTTGTTTTTACTCTAAATGAAAACATTCTTATTTAAATAATACCGCTATTAATATGTAATTGAGAATCCTTTTGAAAAACCTTGACAAAAAGCATATTCATAGCGGATCACGAATTAATATTTCATTCAGGAAGATAAAAATGTCTTCGAAATCAAATTACAGTATAGGAAGGCAAATGTAATAAACAACACGACAGCTTTGATTGCGAAAAGACAAAGAGAGGGGGCAAAATCCGATTATTCTAAGCACTTTAAAGTTTAAATCTCCAATTAAATCTGTTTTGTAGTATAGCCTTCGTATACAGATTTTTCCAGATTTTGATTGCATTTTTTTTCCTCTATTAAATATTCATTTTCGATCCCGTATGTGCATGACTTTGTTTCTTTTTTCATAAGGATTCTAAAAATACTCATTAAGGGTGGTCTTTACCGTATCCCGCTTATTGTTGTCGTTGTAAGTCATTGTTCTTGTTTCCCCGTGGTGCCATTTATGGCCAAGAATTCTACTTCTGCCACTCTCATACGTCACACCCATTTATAGGAATGACCTATTCGTACATTCTTTCATTCATCTACAGATCGTAATTTTGACCTGAACCAAAGAGCAATCAATCTCCTATTCAGTACCACCAGAGAGTTTGTTATAGGAACTGACCCGACAGATAGTAACGTGCACCAGTCACCATTAACTACACGGGGAGTCAGAGCCCGGCTGTTCGAACTTCCGTTCTCATGAACGAGAGTTCCCTGCCAGTCAAGCTATCCCGGCCTACTTTTACATATCGTCGCTTTGAAACTGAACCGTGGTAACTCAAAAAAGCTAAGTTTTTCAGGAGAGCGATTTCTAACTTTTCGTGCTAATGCGAATCGCGCCAATGCGATAACGATTTATCTGCTCTCTAAATTAATTTTATGGGACTATGAAGATAACAGGTTGTTTCTCTAAAAGGGTGATTTTTTTTTACACAAAATGACCCAAATATCTCAATTTTAAATTTTTTTTTCTTGAGTTACTACGGTTTAGTTTCAAAACGACGATATGTTACATACCTTTAACAAAATTCAGATCACGTGGAAAAGGTGAAATTTATACAACAGAAATCATGCCTATAATTTTTATACCCTTACGTAATCCTGGGATTTTTTACAAATTATATTCTAATTACTACAATGCTACAAATATGTTAGAATAGTTATTTACACGTTAAAAAAAATTCTCTTCGCATAAATAATAATACAACTTACGTAAAAAGTTTTAAAAATGTTCTCTTCGTGAACAGCTAATTGCAACTTGTTCTTCGCATGCTTCATAAATATTCATGCCACTTATGTTTCAACACAAAAGAAAATTCCGTTGGACAAAAGATTAATATTTTTTGCATATTCTTTTCTTATTTACTTCATTTCTAATTCATATATGAACATTTTCCTTTTTTTAATACTACTTGGAAAAGTTCTAAATTAAATAGGCTCAGCTACTGAGAAAAAATAAATAAACAGCTTCAGTAAAAATAAAAATATGCTCTTGTGAGATTGAATATTTCCTTTCAGTTTTATCAAAAAATATTCCGAAAAAATTTTGTGAAACGGTAAGTATAAGAACAAAAAATAACACGTGATATTAATTCCCACACGACGGATTATAAAGAAAGAAAATGATGCTAAGAGAGTTTTTGTTGTTGTTTCCTTGAATTGTTTTTGTTTTCATAGTTTAGGAAATATGAGGCGTTTAGAACTAAAATGGATCAAATCCATGAATTCTTGTTAAATATGTTGATCTAAGTTAAAGTTTGTTAACACCAGTCGAGTCCCACTGCAATTTTAAACTAATTTTCCTTCACTGCATTTTGCAAAAATGAACGTGTTCAACTTACAAAAGGCAGTTTCCTTAAGATAATTAAATATCACAATCAACGGAAACTCGAAAATATGAAATAGAACAGTATCTCAAAACATTAAAGATGAGCATGAATCTCAAAAATATGAAATAAATGTATTTATTAAAATGTCCTTATATACCGCACGATATAAAAAAACTACACTTACTAAAATTATTTTATCGATTACACTGTTAGAATTGTCTGTCTGTCTGTCCATCCAATTAATTGTGAAAATTACGGAAAAGAACATTTCTTTAATTTTAAGGTTATGAAACGGTTGACAACTAGTATAGTTAAAACCATGAGTTTTGTACTCATGGTTTTTAACCTTACTAGTGAACCTGGAATTCAAAACTATACGGTTTATTTAATCATATACAGCTAACAAGGTTTCAAAACCGTAAAAAATAAAATTGACTGGACATTGAAGCTAAGCGTTTTGAGAGGTAATGGGCATTGGAATTAGGTTGTGGTGGAGTTGTGTTTTATCAAATGAACCGTGGAGTGGATGACTGTTCAGGGTGTTTCAGCAACAGCCAAAAATTTAAAATCTAAATAAATTTTATTTTTGAAATTTATACCAATATCTTTTTATATCTTCTTGGATTATTCAACATGCAATCATATGGAAAGTAATCAAATATTGATAAATGATCTTTTTGACTTCACTTTCACGTTTGCATTATTTTGATAAACACTTTCAATCATGATTTAGTACCTTAGTGACAGAGTGTCCAATATCTCCCTCGAAAACTAACGAGGCAATAGAGTTATTAACATGTGACTTCAAAAGGGACCAGAAAAATCCTTACAAATAGTTCAATTCAACCATTTTAAAAATAATTCCCATTGAATAAACGAGATTTTACATGCATATTCATGTAGAACAAACAAGAGAGTCAAATTTACTTTTAATGAACATAACTATTTCTCTAAGAAAAGTAAAAGATTAGAGTCCTTTATCTGAAGGTTAGAGTCAATTTCACGCACTATGAAAGAACGGTAAAATCACGCAGCAAATAAAATATTAGAGTCTAATTCCTGTGGAATAAAAAGAGATGGCAGACAAAGTCACGTAAAATAAACAAAAGGTTAGAGTTTATTTCACATAGCATAAACAAGATATTTAAAATTCAATTCCCCAACACTGTCAAAAAAAAATATTTTATTTAGCGCTTATTTAGCTTCTATTTATTTATTTTATGCGCAGGCTGTTGAAATCTACAGCCAAACCGTTCCCCCCTCCACCTCACCAAAACCAAATGCTTTCAAATAAAAGCTTGTCATAGAAGAATGCTTTATTTTTTATTTAAAATTATGATTAGTGCGTTCCACTCCTTGCTTTCAGGTGCTCGCACAACCCTTAAGTATTACTACGCGATATTATACTTTGCGAAACAAACTCCCGTCACTCGCTTCCAAGCTGGACTCATTTAAAATATGACTTCATAACACATATGAGTAAATTATATTGTCTATAAAATTATAAATGTTTTGTTCCACTTTAGCACTAAAATTGAATGGAACCAAAAGGAGAAAATAACACCACCTTCTTAAAAAAAATTCCACTTCGATTTTCACGCCGCAGAAATAATTCCGAAAACTGAGAAAATATTTGCAAAAATTATGGCTGCATTAAAAATGTTAGTAAACAAAAATTCTTACTAAACATTCAGAAAAAAGAATTTTGAAAGCACAATTATGTGTATATTTCGAGATTTGGACTGTAAGATTGTCAAATGATTTAACTCCTGACCGTTACCGTCGTTCATATTTGTCATCAATGCTTTATTCTGCTCGAAGCATTCCTTATTCCAGAACAATCTTGAAAAGTAGGAATAATTAAAGCTAATTTGCATATCTACGGAAAGTTGTGGAAAGTATAAAACTATTTGCATATCTGAGCAAAATTATAGAAATAAATACTAAGTCTAGTTAGTGCCACTACCCGGTATGACCTATACCAATGTTTTTTACGGTTCAGTGCCACTGCCCGGTATGAACTACATCAATGTTTTCTAAGGTCAAGTGCCACGGTCCGGGCCGGGATCGCCTGGTTGGTAGGGCACTGAGCCCATGTCCAAGAGGTCGTGGGTTCGATCCCCGTCTGCTGGAGTAAATGGTGACGGATGTATGTTAAATCTGCGACTCTCAAAGTCCTCCATGTTCCCATAACAAATCATACCTCTGGGGGTACTGATTCAGGAGTTTCCTTGTCTTCTGGATTGGTTCAAAATTACAAGGTAACAGAGTTGAGCATTAGTAGACGTAAACCTAAAATTGGGTCGGCTGTTCAGCAATGGTTATATAAAAATAAAAAAAGTGCCACTGTCTAGTCTGAATGAGTACACTAATGTTTCCCTTAATCTATCCTCAGCAGATATTAAAATATCGAATAACTATAATAATATCAACGAATAGATTAATATAAAATCGGATATAACAAATATTTCGGACATTCACCAAAGCGACTATGTGATTGTTGACATTCACCGGTGGAATTCGACATTCTCTTGATTTTGGTCATTCACGGTAACATTATTATGTCCAACTTAACAAAAGACATTACAAATATTAATTCCAATCCTCTTAAGCAAAGTGCTAATGGAGGGCTTTCAATAGATTAAACGTTAATCGGCGCAACGACAATTGTATTATTTGAAATTATCTCTAATAGAGAAGGTGATGACATTTAAGAGACAACGAATGATAACAAGTCATTTATATTTAGTTAGATCGGAGGAATTAATATTTTAATTTAAATACTGATTAGTTTTAAATGTTATAGCTAATATAATATTTATACCTTTGTCTTCAAACTTAATATTTCTTTCATTTATATTTACAAATTTAAACTAAGTTGTACTAAATTACGGGTCTTATTATAAGACAAAAAATGATATAAATAGAGTTAAACCTCAATTTATCATATTGTAGGAAATCAATTTAGATATCAGGAGTCTAGTTTTCAAACTCAGATACTTTTGACAAGAAAATTTAGAAGAACCTTAAGTTAATGTATGATTTGTTTATGAAGAATTTTATAATCTTCCTTAAGAGTGGCGGTGACTCAAGAGATAGAGCGTTCACCTTCCAATGAGGTGAACCGGGTTCGAATCCCAGCGATGGCTTACGGATACGAATGTCACATCCAGCTTGAATCGATCACAGTGCTGACGTAAAATATCCTCAGTGGTAGACGGATTATGGGTTAGAGTCCCCTTGCCGTTTGATTAACCGCGAGAGGTTTTCGTGGCTTTCCTCTCCATGTAATGCAAATGCGGGTTAGAGTCCTCCACGAAGGCAAATTTTTCCCAACACTTGATCCAGGACCCCCCCCCCCTTGTCTTCTGGATTGGGTTCAAAGAGACAAGGCTACGGAATTGAACGTTAGTAGTCGTAAACTCAAAAACATTTTTTAAAATAATACATAAACTCCAATGTCTATTGAAAATTTGATAATTTAAATAATTTTATTCAAATTTTATTCACTTTGAAATTTAAAATCATGCTGTTTAAGATAATAAAAATAATGTATTTATATTTAAAAATTGTTATTGAATAACACAAAGTAAATAAGTACTGAAAAAAGTTTTTAAAGAAATTATTAATTTATTTATTTTAAATTATCATTTCAAACTTATGATTTTAAACTTCGAAACTAATCATTAATCTGCACTTAATTATAATTACCATTTTAAATTTAAGGGTTCCTCAATAAGTAACATACAATATATTGGTATAGTGAACTTACATAGTAATGTAAAAACAAAAACAAATGTCGGAGTTTTAATGCCTAATGGCTTCGCTTAAGAACAGATGGCGCTTCGGGTAAACCCAGTCCTAAATTGATATTTTAAACTTCAGAATTTCGTTTTTATTTCCCATTGCCTATTTTTCTTTAAAAATTTCTTTCCCTCTTTACTTCTAAAAGCGTTTTGAAAAGGGAAAAAAGCTCATCAAAATGAAAGAATGAAAGCAATGGCACCCGAAATTGAAAAATAATGCCCAGTGTCTTATCTGTTGATAGAATCGGAAGGTTGCGTATTTCTACTTAAGGCACAGAGATTTTCAATTTTTTTAAAAAACTTTTCAAAGCAGTTTTTCTTTTACCTCTCCAACTCAACAATGTAATACTTTTTTCGAAATTCATAAGATTTTGTTTACTTTTCAAAGTGAAAGAAAGAAAACTCTGATAGCTTATTTTATCAATTGTGAATAAAATCCAGTTAAAGAATTGAAAAAAATTGATATCGATAAAGTATTTTCATTTGTTTGTTTTTTTTTTGTAGTTTAGGAGATAATATTGATAATTTATTTATACTTAACAATGATCATTGGTTAACGCAATTGAAAAAAATAGTAAATAATGAATTTGTTTAAAACTGAATTTATTTACTAAAATTTCTTTACTTTAACTTATCATTTTAAACTTCGAAAAATACAGGCATTCACTATATATATAAAATAGCATAGCTTGATTCTACTTTAGACCATCGCTTTCAGTGCACAGTAAAATGAAAACATTTACACTGTTAAAAATTCCTACATAAAATGGAGCTTAATTTTATCATATTTTGGTATTTTCACTAGCTCCAAATATGAGTAGCAAATTGCACCAAAAGTACGTGTTTTGAGGAAACAAAACATCTATTTTCATTCTTCCTTTTTTTATATATAAAAGTAGGTTGCACCATTATTAGGTATTTTTAAAGTGCTCAAATGCAGGCCAAGGTATTGCTATTTACCGTAACAAAACTATTTACAGTAAGAAGTAACACACAGCTCTAACCATTTTATTCCGCCAACCAAATTTAAAAAGGCAACATAAAAGAAATGAACTTTAATTCATGGAAATAAGCCATTTATCTAACTAAATAAGTAGTAACTTTAAAACAACATGCATAAGTCGTCTTGATACAACGCGACTGACTTGTAAAGAAAACATGGCATCGTAAACAAATATCGATCAGTTTACAGCCACCGTCAAAGTTTTGTGCCTTTTACCAAATTTTGGTGCAGTCAGTTGCACCGTGGAAATGTTTCTTGATCATACTTCACAATTTATGGTGCAATTGAAACGAAATTATCTTTCATTTAACCAAACTTTGGAGTAATAAGAAACTTTACACCAAATAATGGTTAAAGATTTACCGGATTTTTTCTTTTTTTTGCAGTGTACAATAAGAAATTGCAAAAGAGCACTGTGAGAAAAGTAAAGCGAAACTGAATCTTCCAATAAGAAAGAGGAAGTCAAAAGACATAAAATACATTAGTCGTTCCATCCGCTAAAACACGATGCAGAAAAAAAAAACGGAAAAAATTAAGAAAATAAAAACTTCAAAAGTAAAGATAACTGTGGTATCTACTAGAGATATAGTGGGTGACAATTACCCTGCAATCAGCCAGATTTTCACTACTCGCTTATTACCTAGACCAGCTAAAATGATTTCATTACCTGGTACACGAGCATGGTTATAGGTTTTTAAGACCCGGTACCGGGTACCCAAACCTGGTCAATATTATCTGGAATCCACTCATTAATGTCCAATACAACCCTATTCAAATTTATAGTAACCTTAAAACTATTCGTAAAACTAATTGTCGTTTATTTGAAATCCATCTATTCTATAACTTTTTGAATAATAAAAGCTAAAAACACAGTATATTTTACTCTTGTGCAGAATTTTAATGGAGGGAAATCTTGGGAAAATGGACATCTTTGGGAAAGAGAAACATACTCGTTGAAGAGAGGTTTGGATAAGGACTGGCAAATTCAGAAATCTAATGCGGAAAATTATTTATTTTTTATAAAATTAAATATTTCTTGTATTAACTGTTAAAAATAGGGTAATGAAATCTTGTTTCTCCAAATCAAACAAATAAAAAAATCGCAATGAAAATTAAGATTATTCATTTATATTTCCCAAAGAAACACTCTATTAAAAAGTTTATAATCAAAAAAGTAAACCAGAAAATGCCTTCTCACTAAATCAAATATAAAGAGAATAATTTGTGTTTTAACTATCAAGAACTTGCTGTCTTCTTTGTTAACTCCGCTTCGTTTAAAGATAAAATTTTATTAACATTTCCCTGATTGCAAAAATATTGCTCAAACTTTTCTCTCATGTTTTTTGTTTTATTATTTTTAAATAGGTAAGTTTAGAAAAAAATTTATTTACTTTCCCTATAAGCAACTACATCATTATTTTATTTCAGTCTATTTTCTATTTATTAGAGTGTAAATTTTTATGGTCCTTCTAGTGTTCATAAAATAATTTTCTGAAAATTTAAGTACCATAAGAAATTAAAAGCCTACAATTTTTTAGTTAAATTATAAAATCTCGAATTTATTGGAAACATTCGACTTAAGGCTCAAGACCTAAAAACTCGTTAAATTTTTAAGAAACAAATGATGTTTTTTAAAAATATGTTTTCAAAATTGATTGAATGGCAAAAAATAATTCATTTTTGTCAGACCTAAAATTATAAGAGTTGGGTACATCGCTTTCAAATTAAATGGGAAAAAGTAGAGAAGTTTATTAGGCAAATGAAATACTCCTAGTTTCTTTTGTATTAGGTGTAACTAAAATATTATAATTACTTTTTTGCTCCTTTAAAGACAGGTGGTTTTTATTTATTTATTTTTTAATTTTACTCTTTTTAGTTTTGTGACAGTAAGTTTGTGTAAGAAAGTAAAAGTTTTTATTGGCAGTTCTAACGGCAAAAATTTTAAACTACCAGTGCATGAATAAAACTAGCGAATGAACTAACCATGATAGAACAAACAGACACATAGGAACATGGGAAGAGACCCTAAGTTATTGAGTTATCGATTAGTGATAGAGCCAAAAATAAAGTCAACGTCGCATTATTTATATTTAATTTTAAATAATCTATCTACAACTTAATCCCCAAAAAGACTGTGAGAAATTAATATAACCCTGTAACAGAAATATTTTCATGGTTAGGGTAATAAAGCAGCTTAAAGTTAAAAATAGATTTTGATATTCGATTTTGTCGCACCAATGAATTAATAGTTATATATTTGAATTAAATAAAAAAAAAGTTGCCCATTACATTGAATGTTAAGAAAAGAATAAAAGTTTTTATATACGCTTCTTATAAAAAGTGATAAAAGTTAAATAATTGGACAAGTAAATTTAAATTGATTAAATTAAGGAAAATTTAAGAGCTAGGAAATATGTAATGTCTATAATGACATCAAAAACAAAACAGGTAGGGAGAAACCCCGCTTTACATTAGATTCTACACTTAAAAAATAGTGAAAGTTAAGAATTTTCTCTTATAAGCCCCGACTGACTACATAGATACTTTTTTTATTGAACTAACTTTCAATAACTAATAATTTTTCAAAAGATTGATAGTTAAATTGTTCACTCTAAAATACTTTTGCAATCAAATTTTATTATTTAGAAATAATAGGAACTGAACTTAGTCAGTCTAGCAATTGCTTAAAACAGTTTTTAAAAATATGTTTATGTACCACCAATGAGTATTTTAATAAATGTTTCTTCAAGAAATGTCTGTGCTACATGAAACGCACCGAGTTTTTTTAAGAAATGTTGCTTCAAGAAATATTTGTGCTACATGAAACACAACGAGTTTTTTAAGAAATGTTGCTTCAAGAAATATCTGTGCTACATGAAACACAACGAGTTTTTTAAGAAATATTGCCTTAAAAAACGCATATGTTACATTAAATGCAACAAGTTTTTTTTTGCTTTTTTTAAGAAATGCTGCTTAAATAAATATACGTGATGGATGAAACACAACGAGTATTTTAAGAAATGTAGCTTCAAGAAATGCTTTTGTTGCTATGAGAAATAGTCCTTATTGTTAAAGAACTAGTTCTTAAAAACCTATTTATTCACCATCTTTAATGAAATAGAGACTCTGTTGAAGCAGATTTTTCTCTTATTTGGCATTAACAATCACAATCCAATGTAGAAAAACAACTTATTTTAAATGCCCTTTGATTCAGCGACTGAGAACAGCTTAATAGCAAGAAAGCTTTGAGAGTTACGATTATGAATGAAAGAATGGAATAAAGCAAATCAGTACTGCATTTCATTTTAAAGATAAATGTGTCATATCATTTATAATCAACTTCTTCTTTCTTACATTAAATCCCCTTGTTTAAAAAGACAATATGACTCGAATGATAAATTGCTTCGAACAACATAGAAATCTTATGGATTTAATGGCGTGCGTGAACTATTGGAACAAAATGAGATTTGGGACACATCTATTGTAAATCCTTCCGTCTTTTTAAGCGAATGCGGATATTTATCACTATCAAATTACTTAAAATTATCGTTTTAAAATTTCTTGAAAAGGAAAATTAAGGATCAAGCAATAAGTAAAAAGAAACATATAAGCAAGCAATATTGGCGTCTGTCTTTTTTGGTAGGAAGGTAGGTATTTTATTTACATCGCACTAGAGATTCACAATGGGCTATGGGCTATAGGCGATGGTCTGGGAAACATCTCTGAGGATAACTCGAAAGCATGCTATCGCAATTTTGATCCTCTACAGAGGGGATGGCACCCCTACTTAGGTAGTTCGAAGACCAGCGCGCAAAGTCGAGCATTTTACGGAAGAACAGTTTAACAAGGACCAATACACTCTCTTTCACCCTCGGCCCCTACGCAGGCTGATCAAAGTGGTCACCCACCCGTATACTGACCACAGAAAGTGATGTTTCGGTGTTATACTGGGAACCGTGTCTTTACGATTGGTTCACTGCGAGACCTTCTTTCTTTTTGGGGTGGGAAAAAAAGTCTAAAATAAAGCAAATTTTTAGAAGCCCACCAACGTCGACAAAAGTTTAGTTTTCATACATTTAAGGTGGCGTATATGTTACCGTCAGAGTTTGAAATCTAGAACTAACAATTCCACCACAAGCTTACAATAATTACATCTAGCAGTACTGCTTTTTTACATAGGTTAATGAGTAGCTGTATTTTATAGTACAAATTTTTAGGGAATAGTCAACGTCGCTTCCGTGACCAAAGCAACTCTAGTAGACGGTACCTTTAAAAGTGCCAGCTCGTTCAAGTATCTGAGAACTATTACAATTAATAATAATGAGAGAAGAGCTAAAATTAAAAAAAGGCAACAAGTGTTATCTTTTTTCAACAGAAGAAACATATTTTGTGCTACGTAGACAAAAATTAAAAACAACATGAGTAAAATTCAGAAATGTACAACTATAGTTTCGGTCCCATAAGCAAGAATCTAGCCCTTTACGCCTGTATCTTATCTTCCTTCTTATATTATGTACGAGTTGTTTCTCTGTCCCTACTAGTTAAACCATTTTTTATTCTTATGGCAACATGTTTGTCTCGTTACTTCTCTATTGCCTTTTTGTGTTTAAACACTGCGGAAGGTACTTGTTTATTGATTCCGAACTATAGTATGTCCATTTTTGTACTTTATTTGTGCTTAATTAAAGTTTTTCAATTTAACGATGATATAAATGTTATTTTGGATTGGAGAATCAACTTGAATCAGGCTAATCTGTACCAAAAACAAAACCTAATGTCTTAAACCTATAATTCCCTAATAAAACCAGCATTTTTTAATGCCAATGAATACTGGTTTCTGAATAAATCTCATGAACATCAATTAATGATTTTTAAAAAAGAAATATTTAGAGCTATTTTAGAAGCTGTTAAAGTAATTAAGGCCTTCCGAGTTTATGACAGTGCATCAGTCAAATTATAGTGCGTTTTTTGTCGATGACCAGTCAAAAAGTCACAGACACACTGTACCGCCAAGAATTGCACAGAAAAAAAAATTTAAAAATATGTTCAAATTGCAAAATCGCAATAAATTCCAAAAATGGATCTAAATTCCATACTTAAGTATTAAATTTTTTCTTTTGATAAAAAGAAAAATCCACTTACTGAAAATAAAATCATTTGCAATTTTAAGGGAAATACTCCGAAAATGGTTTACACATTGTTTAAACAACAATCATTTTTTAATGTTATTTTTTAATAAAAAGAAAGATCCGTTCACCAAAGATAAATTTATTTTCGATTTCACATACAATGCTTCTAAAAATGGTCTGCATGTAGTCTAAACAACTACGAAGCTGCAATATTTACTGATTTGTTTCAGTAAAAAAGGGATCTTTCTCTTATTTTAAATTTAAATTTTTTTAATAATTTTGTGCTACTATTTTTAATGATTCTAATCACAAACTTTTTATAAATTTGAACTATTTTTTTAAAATTATTTTGAACTATTATTTTCCATATTGTACATACGAAACATACTGAGTTACAAACAGTTTTTTCGCAATAGTGTAAAAAAATTTAAACGCAAAAAATAAATTTTTCCAACTGAAAATCTATGTGTAGAACTTCAGCATAAAAGAAATAAACAACCTTAAGATACTTTCATGCATTATAAAACTTCCTTCTATCAACCT
This sequence comes from Parasteatoda tepidariorum, assembly GCF_043381705.1. Classification (NCBI taxonomy): domain Eukaryota; kingdom Metazoa; phylum Arthropoda; class Arachnida; order Araneae; family Theridiidae; genus Parasteatoda; species Parasteatoda tepidariorum. Next base: position 10,568,196 of record NC_092205.1, read on the forward strand.
TATTTAAGCACATAAAACAGAGGGAGGGAAAAATTCCCTATCCTAACTTTTTTGCTTGTGTTTTTATTCAATGAAGATGTCATTTATTTATTGAGTAAACCTCATTTCTTGGGGAATGAGAAGATTAGGCAGACCATCAAAGAAATGGAACTGGGGAAAATTATCCCTAAAGCAGGACAAGAAAATATTTTCCATGACAGTTATGTCATTCGTAACCAATCCCAGCGCGTGTCTTTTGTAAGCCTCTCTTATTTCCGGATGCATTCATGTTGGGTCGGATATGACCTTCGTTGCTGCATTCCAAGGGAAGAAATTTATGTACGACTTAAGGAAACGATAAAAGCAGAGAAACGAGTAAGGAAACTAGACTGTTAGAATTTTCATTCTAAAATATGGTAAAATAACCAGCAGCAGTCGGTCCATCCAATTAACCGTAAAGTTTATAGTGAGCATTTTTACGGTTTCGAAACCGTTTACAACTAGTATGGTTATAAAACCATGAATGCAAAACTATACGGTTTTTAACCATTTAGAACTTGAATGGTTTCAAAACAGTAAAAAGGAATTTTAACTGGACATAAGGGCTAAGCTTTTCGTTAGATAAAGGGCAATGGAGAGTTCAGGACACAAATTGAGGAATACAGGACACTGGAAACTCTTCAGCTGATGAAGGGAATTATGGAAATATTGTGGTGTCAGCGTTTGGATTCGAACACCTGTTCTGTCGATCATGAGACTATAATACGTACTCTTGACTATAATACGTACGCAGCTGCAAAGGAGTAAGCGGCTTCATTAGGTGGGCGTAGTTGGTGCGATAAAATTCTGGTTATTAAACCGTATTAGGTGAAGGAAGTTAATAAACGGTTTTTCTCACTGTTAATAGTTTTATTATCATCTTATTTATGGTTATTTGACTGCTTTTGAATGTGGTAAAATAACAATTAAATAAATTGTTATTTAACCATTTTTTCTGAAACATTTCTTATTTGAGAACCAGATATAGGTGTTAGAGATTTACTGGGTCCTAAAATTTTTCCGAGTTCGGGTACCCTTTTCTCGAGAAAAATTGAGTCCTTTAACCTTGTTAGTTCTGGGTAACTGGTAACCTGGTAGTTTTTACCATACTTTTTTATCAATGAACTAATTATATATAAATATTAGAATTATATTTTAACGTTTGCTTTTATTAGAGACATTTATTGAATAATAAAATTCATAATCAGGTAAAGAAAGTTCAATAATTTTATTTTGAAGAAAATATTAATTATATGACAGAAAATCACTGAAAATTTAAGGATGCTATTCTTCTTTCAAAGTAATCACCGTTAACTAGCTGTCAACAACTAAATTTATAAATGTTCGTTTCAAATTTATTTTATATTACATTAAAAATTTATGAATTACATTAAGTTGGAATAAATTGTTCTTTAAATATAAAAAGAAATGAAAAAAAATATACCATTGTTTACCTTTTAAAAATCATGTAAGACAATAAAATGTTATATTTCCTGATTCTTTCATCAATCATAAATTGTTAAAGACAAACAAATTTTTTTTAAAAAATTCAAATTATTGCAAGGAAGTTTTAAGAAAATTGTGACTTGTAACTTGTCTATCTTTATAGTTCTTTTAAAACTAAACATTCCATTGTTAAACAATGCTCCTATAAAGCACAATTTTACAATATCTTACCTTTTACAATATCTTACCTTTAATTCAAGGGAGCTATTTTTTTTATATATATATATACAACCAACGATGCTTTTCTTGAAAATATCTTATGTTGTCTTCCTTCGCTAATTTCTTTACAAGCAATTTTTTCAGTAAAAAAAATTCTTGTTTAAAGCTTGATTAAGGCTAATAAGCCAAAGTTAGCTTTTCTTTGATTTAAGACGTATTTTTTCCTTCATCTGAGTGTTTTTTTTTCAGAAAGCAAGATGTAAAAAAAAAAAAACATTGAAATCAAAAATTTTTATTGCGAACATAAGAAGATACAAATGAAAGGGGGGGGGAAGGAATGCGAAAATAAAATTTCATTTTAGTTCCGAATTTTAAAAAAAAAGTTTCGAGTAAGAAAAACGTTTAAAATAAAATAGAGAAATTTAAGGTAGAATAGTCTGCGTTTGTGATTATGCAAAAATCCTAAATGGCATGAAACAAACGAAATAGAATGGACGTAAAAATACACGTAAATAAAAAAAAATGAAACAGCTTACTAATCAACTAAACTTTATGTATTGAACAGTCACATATTCACTCATCGGTACTTAATTATAATGAAATAAAAGTACTAACAATAACAAAAACCTGACTAATTCGTAAAGTTTTGCGTCTTTTGTACAGTAAATTTAATTTAGAAAAAAGTCTGTTTACAATAAATTGCGTTAAATTCTTTTAGAGTTCGGTAAAACTCTCAAACAAAGCCATTTTGCAATTAAATCATCTATTCGAGTTTTATTTACACTCATTCACGCTATTTAAATAAGAACTCTTGTGAAAGATAATAATTAGATTCTATTAAACATAAGTGTTCGACACAAAAGAAATGAGGTTTGTTTCATACGATGCTTGCATTTTCACTCTATTTTACACATTCTTACTGTCATTTGTCATTTGAAGAAAAATAGTTATACTTTATTCCGGAAGATTAGTTTAGTTCAGTATAATGTTGCTTAAACTTGAAAACAGAAAAAATTTCAAAACCAGATTCCCTTTTCTAGTTTTTGAACATCCTCTATAGTATTTTGGTGGCCATTAGGCATGCATATCAGTTATGCAAATACTCATACTTATGTTTTTATTAAGTATCTGATATTTATGCATTATGTACGTTTATTTACCCCTGATGAATTTTTAAGGTCTAGTGATGAGTAACATGTGATTAGTTAGTTACAATGTAGGCAAAAATATTTTTTTTAAAAGAAAATCAAAAAAATAAGATTTATTTTATTGAAATCATGTTTTTTACATTTACCAATCCAAAACAAAGATAAAATGTTGAATGTTGTTGATAAGGAAATAATGCTTAATACAATTAAAAAACAATATAACAACTAACATAATTAAACTATTCATATAATTATAACTATTCATATAATTATTACAAAGTGATCACGAGAAAAAGGAAAATCGTAGTTAATTTTGTTCAATCTCAAAACCTAAACCTCTCGTGAATTTTTAGACAACGATACAATTTCAATCAAATATCAAATGAAGAATGTAATAATTTAGAGCATGAAACATTAAAAAAAAGTCACTCTAAATTACTCTTGCCAGAAGAAGGCTTTTTATTTTCAGTGTTTATAAATACAAACTAAATATTTAATAAATTTTAAAAGTACTGGTATTTAAGTAAATGTAAAACTGAATAAGAATAATTAAAATTATGTGTATTAAATAGTAAAATATTTAATATACAGCTAAAGGAAAATTACAATAATTCGTGTCACTTTTATTCACGTTTAATCAATATTTTTAATTTTATATTTTAAAAATCAAATATTTATTTATGTACATGCCCCTCGCATCTATGACCAAGAATTTCAGTTCTGCCACATCCATACATCACACCAGTTTTATAGGGCGGATCCATTCATACATACATTCATTCCTCCACAGATCGTAATTTTAAACTGAACCAAAGTACGATAAATCTCCACTTCAATAACCCCCAAAGGTAATATTTATTAGGGGAACATGGAGGACTTTGTGACCCGACAGATTTAACGTGCACCAGTCACCATCTATTACATGGGGAGTCTTCGGCCGGCTGGATTCGAACTCCCTTTCCCACAAACGTGAGTTCAACATCCTGCCAACCGGGGTATTTCAGCCCCACTAAAATATGGTTTGAAGTAGTTATTGAAACTGTATAATTTCATCTGTATACTAAAACAAAAATGTAGAACAGTGTAGAACAATAGAACAATGTTGATATGAGCTGATATATATTTATTTGTTTGCTATTGTATTGTTATTTTTAAAGTATGAAATGCGTGAGTTAGTACCGCAGTATAATTTAGAAAACACAATTTCTAAGAAGAATTTAGGCCTACTTGTTTACTTTGATTTTAAAAATCAATTTATTGCTTTATTAATCCCTAGGCATTAAAGGACACTAGAATCACGAGTCATTTTTTTTATTGTTTTAAAACAATTTTTTTTATTAGCTTCAATGCAATTTATGTTTTTATCCTTACTACATGCATAGCTAAAAATAACAGAATTTTAAAAACCTATAACAATGGCATTGTTTAAAAGTTCGCTATTAGAGTATCAGCTGTTGATTGATTGTGATTGATGAGGGTGACTTAATTGTAAAATATTCTAACAACTTTACTTAATGGCATTTTTCATTCAGGGCAACATATTAACAAAGTAATTTTTTTTTCATTCAGCTTTTATAAGCTTTAAATTTTTTGTAAAGAAGCTGCAAAAAACAGCATTTTTATTTAAATTTAAACATATACGCCACTTAACAAATTTATAATTTAAAAAACAAGTCATTGTCTGCAATTTCCCTTTCACTTTTATAACAAGCATTACTTTTATAACATGCATTACTTTTATAACGTATATTAATTTTTTAATTTTACTCCTTTTGTTTGAGAATTCATTTTTAAAATTATTTCGAGTGGAAATATTTCCGTTTTTTAGGAAATCGATTGATATTTTTAACTAAGTAATAAACTAAATTGTCCAATTTCGCTATTTTTAATTTTTTTTAAAGAAATAAAAAATAAATAAATTTAAAAAAACACCATACTTTCCTCCAAAAGATTAAAAAATTCTGAATTAACATTATCTACAAAAACTCTTAGTAACTTATTGTTGAATTATTGCTGAATTTAAAAGTAAAAGCTATTGGCCATAAAATAAAGTAGCGTAATTATATAGTTAAATATTGTGCTTGCGGTGCCATAAACCAATTCTGTCGTGTTATAGTTCATTGTCGGTTAATAAAAAAAGCTATTTTCACCATAAAAAACTAAATGCATTGACCAAACAATATCAAAGCTAATTTTATCTTAATAAAATTTGTTTAAATAAACAAATTATAAACAATTTATCTAAATATCATTAATTAACGTTTTGCCTAAATAATAAATGTATTTTGAAAACTTATTTATTCAAAATACAATTTGCTATTTGCTTCTTTTTTTTAAAAAAAAAAAGTAACTCTTTATATTGTGAACTGAAAATTATATTTGAAATTTCACACTTCTTATACACTCTCAAAATTAAAACTCTCACACTTGACAATCCACCAATCCCAAAGCTTTATTTAGTTAATTCTGAGAATCATTTCGTCACGAAATCTGATTTGTGACGAAACGCGAGCTCTTAAATACATGACGGAAATATTTTCTCAATTACGGAACCTCATCGTAAAGCATTGTGTATTTGGGGAGATTGTTAGCTAGGATGACGAAACTAAACCACACGGTCGAAAATAAAGAACGATAAAGCCTATCTCATTGTATTTGGGTCAAGAACTTGACTTTGTACTAAAAAGATCGCGGGTTCGAATCCCGCTTCGGGCACGAATGTAAAGTTACCTCTCTGTTCTATCAGTTTTTCTTGAGTGGTTTGGGCGACAATTATTCTCCTATTTGAAGCCTAAAATAAAGTGATTATTAGAAACGCTAAGATATACATTAGGCGCTATTAGATTGTTGTATTTTTGAAAAGAAATAGAATGACGGACCATTTCTTTAATTTTGACGAAATTCGTTTCCTCGAAGAAGTGGCAATAGTTATTTCGTTACTTAAACGACATTTTTGCCTTAAGCATATACCAGGAAACTGTTTCGTCAAATAAGAAGAAGGTTCGTGAAATTTGAGTATCCTTTTTTTTACAGAGTAAGACTGCATTATAATATGAATTTATTAAAGAATCAATCTAATAGTAACTCAAATATTTTAGCATATTTACATTCCAAAAAATTATTCATTATTATTATCCCTTTAGGAAAACAAAATAAAGAAAATGAAGTCTTCAGAAACGAAGAAACCTAAATATTTTAAATCGTTTCTCCACAAAGACTTCGAAAGGAGAAAAAGGACTAAATTTGTTAAATTTTTACACAATAAAAAAAAACCAAGGAAAATTACAGTAAAGAGTACTGGCACCCTGAATGTTGGTACTTTTTACCCTTATCTCCATTTTTTACCATAAAAGTTTACGGAAAAAGAATCCGTTAAACCTTAATTTTTATACTGTAATATTTACTGTAGAATCATTGAGTCACTGTATTTAAGTAATTATTACTGAGAAAGCTCCTTTCGGATTTCTTACCAATTCGATATTGCTTCTCTCGCTCATTGGATACTGTGTACTTTAGTCTAGCTCTGTATTTATACTTATATTTTCCTTAAAATAAAATTCCAAAAACATACAATTTACTCACATCCTATAAAACCATCGATTTTTAAACTTCTAATGCAATCTATGCACAATACGGTTTTCAGAATACAAAATACAAAGTGAGTTACTCAAGTATTTTAACATACAATTATTCATTATAGGACTTTTCATTATATAATTCATTATAAGACTTTTCATTATAATTTTCATTATATTATTTAGTATAAGACATAAAATGTCTTATAAAGTCTTGTAAGTCTCAAAAAAATTATTCATTATGAAGACTTTTAATACAGAATTTTATTAAAAAAACTTTATTTTTAAAATAATATTTCCGGGTTGCTTTAGTAGTACATTACTTCGGTGCGATGGCAATCGCTTCCCAAAATTTCTCTTATTTACAAACTTACACCCACTTAGGAAATTTTCTTATCGTGAAACATCCCTATCTACAATATAGTTTATTAACTATTCCTCACTATCTCAACATTAATGGAGCTCTTTGTTTAATACACAACTCCGTGTAGTCTGTTTAATGCATTATCCACTTCAATAGAGTATACATTCACTAAATATTCAAACAGGGCAGTAGAACGCCTCTGATTATAGCTATTTCCCCGTTACTTTAATTTTAAGCACTGACCATCTAGAGCTTATGCTCTCGAGAAAATTGATAGCAAATCATAAATGAATTTATCTGTTTACAATTCTGCATAAATTTACTAAATATTAGATAACAAGTTCAGTAATTTAACTAGATTCACTGAATAATAATTGTATGGAAAAAAATGATAATAATGGTATTTATAAAATGAAAATAATAGCATAAGTAAAATAATAATAATTGCGTCAATAAAATATTAATAATTACGTAGACAAAACAATAGCTGTTTCCCCTCGGAATTTAAAGAGTTTAAAAGTTCTCGGCGTGTTGAATTTTAATAATAATTTAAAATCTGTCTGGCATATATTAAATTACACAAACCAACATAAGTATGAGCTCGGTACATTTCAGCATAGTAGGCAGTTTTAATATTTTATTTTATTTTATAACCGTCGTTGAACCAGCTGAACCAATTTTCGGGCTACTAATGTTCACCTCAGTAGACCTGTAGTTTTAAACCCATTCCAAAAGACGAGAGCACTCCTGGCTCAATTATTGGGAAAAAAATTTTGGAGAACTCTTTGATGGAACTAACCCACATTTGTGTTACATGGAGAGGAAAACCACGATAACCTCGCACGGTTAGCCTTATGGCAAATGGACTCTAGCCCATGAACCGTTTACCACTGAGAATATTTCGCGTCAGCACTGTCGTCGGCGCAAGCCGGGTGTGAAATTCATATCTATCAGCCATCGCTGGGATTTAAACACGGTTCACCTTATTGGAAAGCGAACGCTGTATCCCTGAGCCATCATGGCTCCAGTATAAATATTCGAATTATTTCCACCTCTGTTGTGAAGTAAGGTTCAAAAAAAAAGTTAAATAAAATAAAAATTCAAAATAAATAAAAACTTATCCCTATGCTCCATTACGCACTGTACTAATACCTCACACACCTCCCGAGTCATAACTTGAATACATATGCTATTACTTAAAAAAGCCAAACTACGTCATCAATAATTGGTATGACCGTATGCGGCATCATGCGGCACCATTTATATTTAAAATGTCTACAGAAATTTTAGAAAGGATCAAAAATGAATCCAAATAATTGCTTCGTAACTAAGTTTTCACTCTGACAAAAATACAAAATTATTCTAAATAAATACTGAACTTATAACTAACTATTCAACGCTACTTAAACTATCACTTAAGCCTACCTAACAAAATGATTCTAAATAATAAATACTTAACATAAATCTAAATAATTAACACTACTTGAATTATTACGTAGGTCAACCTAACTAAATAAATATAAAATAAGTAACGAATAACTAATTATTCTACACTATTTAAAATATCCTAAAAATAAATTATTATAGAGGACCATAGTGTTGCCAATTTAGATTGAGAAATACTAGAGTTTTTGAGGCCTCATAAGAGAAATAAATGCATAGATAATATTGTCAATAAAATATTACAATATAACACAAATTCACTGAATTATCGACCACATAAATTACCTTAACATTCAAACAGGATAGAAGAACACTGTTAACTGGAGCATAATTTTAATTTTAAGCACTCTTTATATCAAGAGTTTAAAATAAACGATGCACTCGATAAAATTTAGTGATAAATTATTTTTATCGTTCATCACAAATAATGTTTCCAACACGCTACTTAGTCTTTTGAGTAATATAGAGCAGAATATTGTTGAATAGTTAGTTAGTTATTATTAGTTCGTGTTGTATTATTTTGATAACTATATTATTTTGATGATTGTATTATTTTAATAGTTAATAAAAAACGGTGCGTATGTGCCAGCAAAGTCGTGGAGCTTATTTGCTCAATGTGCTACTCTATACATAATCCTATCCTATGTTTAAATAATCTTAACTTAAGACTTAAGATATTGCATAAGTAAAAACTTCATTCGCTACAAAAATGTACAAATTGGAAATAACAGTCAACTTGTTTCAAACTCTCAAAAATAGGTAATCATTTTTAAGACTTTCCAGACATGAAGGAGAGGAAATAAAAGTGATTTGAAATATTAAATGTAAAGTTTCCGACAAAAAATGGAAAAATAATGGTGAAGGGAAAAAAACTAGAAAAACCACAATAGTCGAGAGAGAGAAAATATGAAAAACAGAACAAGAAAAACCACAGTGGCCGAGAGGGGCAAATCAGAGCAAAATGCATTTCCACCTGGTTAAGAACAAATGTCGTTAACAAGGGGATCAACGTTCATATGAATAAAACATAATTCTAGGGCATCAAAATGAGCTGAAGGAACATAGGTGGAAATGATTTCGGCAATGTCAAAATTGAATTTATGGCCAAGATTCCGACAATGTGCAGCAATTGAGAATTTCTCGTACTCTTGATAACAGGCATATTTGTCGTGTTCCTTTTAACTTGACTTAAATTTTTAAGTTGGTTCATTCAACTTAAATTTTTAGTCCGTCTAGTTTGTCTGATAGTTGCTCTGACAAGGAATGTGGCAAATACCCCAGCGATAATCAAAACTAATGAGATCTTTAACAGATTTAATTTTATTAAAAGGCCTAAAAATGACTCTAAAACCAAAACGGGAGAGGACGTTAGCAATTTTATGACAAAAAACAGGAAAAAACGGTAAAGTAACAAGCTACCTGTAAGGATTAGAAGAAGGGGAACGTTTTATTCTAATTAGTTTAGCAAGTGCTGAATCAACTGTAGTAGGGTTTGATCCACTGTTAGCTACAAGAGAGCGGAGGAAGTAAAGTTCGGAATTAAAAAAAGGAGTCAGAGCAAAGGTTTAGTACTCGGAAAACAAAAGTATGGAATGCAGAAAATTTTAGGCAATTTGGGTGATTAGATTTAACATGAGTGGGCAAAGAGACGGCAAAATATTTACGATATACAGAGGTGAAAAGGGGATTCTATCCCAAGTACGATAATTAAAAAACTCTAAAATTGGAAAGAAAACTGTGTTTTCTATTTAATTCAAATTTTGTGAAAATTTTGAGACACCCTTCATTTTCGTGGATTATGAAGATACCATTTATAAGAGAAAAAGATAAAATGGTTAACTCTACAAAGTTGACAAAAATTGATAAATAAGAACAAAGGGAAAGATTTTTTTTTCTGATGAATGAAATAGTTAGAGCCTATTTAAGAACAAGCGTTCTTCTTTGCCATATTTAAGAACAACGTGTGTTAAAAGTGCCCTTTATTCAGGAAGCTGGCATGTTTTTTGCTCTTACTTTTTCCTTCCAATGGAATTTTCTTTTCCACTCGAAAGTGACAAACTTTTTAAGAATTCTTTCCTTTTTTTTCCTTCTACACTTTTCCAGTTTATTGTTTCTCTTAAATGCTTCAAGGAATTGTTCTGGTAAATATTTTTTCTGCGCCCTTCATTTTAGCTTGTTGTGGCACCGTAACAAAGTTTAGTAAGGTGTGAAAATGGAATTCGGAATTTCTTCTGGCGTTGTTGTTCAATAAACTTTTTGTGTGAAAAGTTCTCACCATAGTATGAAACTTCAAAGCTTTTATCGTCTTTATTTTTTGCTAAGATTTTCTTAACGCTTCTCTTAAGTCGGTAAAGAGCACAAAACTGTTTAAAGAATTTGGGGGGGTTTTCGTTTTCTTAACATTTTTGAAAAAATAAAAGGATTTCAACTTAATAATAATATTTGTGAATATTTAATTCAAAGCAATATTTAATTACATTAAAATAAAATTTTTTCATCAGATATTGTAACAAGAATTATAACTTTTGTATCAAATAGAACTCAAAATATAGCCTAGGTTTTGCTACACAAGCACAAAGTCTTGCTTATTCAACGTCAAAGGAACTTAACGGCATCCATCCATACCACACACCCTAGAGTAATTTTTGCGTAGTTGTTTAAAAATTTTAATCTCGACTCATTCTCTGCATCCACTGTATTGAATATTTAGTAGTTTTTGATGATCCATTCAGCATTTTCGCAGGGAAACAACATCAAAAGTTTCTTGTAAAAAGGAAGAAAACCATTTGTCTTTAAACGTAAATCGAAAATCAAGAACTAAAAATTAAATTGTCGTGCTAAGAAATGCATATTTAAAAAAAAGGAACTGATCAAAAAAAATTTTTTTTGAAAACAGATTGTGTAGTTTTTCAGAAAACTACAAAAATCTTGATCACTTCAGGACATTCTAAATTTAATAACTTCAGTTTTTAATGGAATAATATGTTTTGGTTCGAGAAATAAGATGTTTACGTTTCAATAATGGCAGTTAGTGAGAGGAGCTCCAGATCAATTTATAAAAAGAAGACGTATTGAACTAGACTTTTTACTTTAAAATTCATATGTTATTAAAGTGCTTTTAACAATAGAATGAGATAAATTATATTATCAGACACTGTAAAAAATGTTTAAGTTAATCTTAATTATCATGCACCTTACTTATGAAAACAATTGAATTCCTACTTTATAAGTTGACCCCCCTGTCTAAGTGATCAACTTATACAACTATCACACTAAGAAATAAAATATGGTCAAAACAATCAAAATATAGTAAAATTTACCGTGTTTCTGGCTCTATGGGAACACAAAAAGACACTGTAATTTTTACGAAAGAGCTTTGATAATGATTTTGGTAAAATTAACAGCAAAATATTATTTCATAATACGTTGCAATTTCGTAATTATGGTAAAATTTGGTTATGGTAATATTAAAAAGCACCTGTAATTTTTACAGAATAAAAGTAACCATAATATATTGTTTTATTGTTAATTTTATTGTATTGTTTTATTGTCTTATTGTTTCATTAAAATTTCGTAACTATGGTAAAATTTGATATGGTAAAAATGGTTATGGTAAAATTAAAATATGCTTTAAATCAAATCAACCAATCATCAAATTCAATCAATTATGGTAAAATTTAGCAATTCTATCAAGATTCCTTAGAGCATAGTATAAAAACCTTTTATTCGATTAAATTTACTTTTCAATTTTGTATTTGCTTTTAAATGTAGGGTAATAAAAACTATAATTTTAAAAGCCTAAATTTCCAGTAACCCATTACAATATGAAAGGAAAAATTATAAATGAATGATTTATAAACCATAATGTATAATTATGTTTTGTTTTTATTACCAGAATTATGTATTTTTACCAGATACAGTACCGTAATTTAACAAGAACTTTTCGCTCCGTATACAATTATAATGTTTTTATTTTTTTGAATGGTTTGTATATAATATTTGTCATAAAGTCTTCGTGTTCCGAAAAAGTACATTGATACTATATTTAATTCATCAAATGTATACCAAATATGTATCCAACCGAAATGCTGAAGAAATATATCCGATAGAAATAACACCTAAATTCTTGAGTAACCATCTCAGTGAGTGTGTGTGGTTGTTACTGATAGCGTTTATAGCCTCAATCCAAATATAGTTTCTCAACAAATCACGTTTCATAACAAGCTTAGTATCATCTTTTGTTGAAGGATTCTGCTAAATCTGAAAACCCACGTCAAATACAACAATGGAATATTTGAAGCAAACAAACTGCTGAATAACTCTGGATTAAATACGTATTTTCGTCTTTACTACAAACACAGAAACTAAAACAAGGATTACTGTTAAAGAATAGTTAAACATATACAAGTTTTGAGCTCCAAATAAAAAACTTTTATTCACGTTACCAGCAAAGTAGAAAATCTGGCATTGTATTCAACTGTACACAGTATTCCTATTGTACTATCGATTGAAAGCTACACACAATATTTAGTTTTCTTCCTTTTTTTTTCAAATCGAAACCTTTGACATTTCAGCTAAATTAAATTGAAACCCCTGAATGTAAAAATAATTATAATTAAAGTAAATTTAAATCTTCTCACATTTTTAAAAAGAATACTCAAAATAATTGTAACTAGTGGGTGCGCCACCTGTTCGCTAACGCTCGCCAACCCCCAAAAATTGCCACGCAATCTTATATGGTTTGTTTCGCAAACCAAGCTCGCTTCGCTCGCTACTAACTTAGGTACATTGCAAATACACAAAATTCTAAGAATTCAAAACAATCATTCAAGTCCATATAACAACTTTTTTTTAAAAAAAAAAAATACATCTTTTTCATAAATACTAAGTTATTAAAATAAATTTGAATTCAAATGAATGACATGTAATTCGTTGAACCTATTGGAAATGTGCTATAATATAAAATCTTAAGATAAAATTTCTAAAACTGATATCTCTTTAAAGAGGTTAAAATTTTGTATAATTAAGTCTATTAAAAATTTAAATAAGTGAATTGCAATGGAAAAACCTGCATAAACAAACAAATTCTAGTAAAACAAATAAATTCGTGATATAAATCAAAAATCGTCAAATAAATTCATAATATATAAATTCGTGAAAAAAGCGCTCTCGACAAAATACTAAAATAGAGATCTATCGACAAAGACTACTGACTTCTGCCTAGCTTATGCTCTCTCTGGTTATTTCAGTTTCCGTTTTTAAAAGTGCTATATGTTGAGCCATCTCAGCTAGATTTGGCATGTGACATTTTTAGCGGCAATCATTGGTCGATTTTCTAGCGTTGCCATTCGGGGAGTTGTAATGAAGCTTTTTTTTTGTCGCCGTGTAAGAGAAATATATATATAGATATCTATTAAAAGCTGCACACAATATTTAGTTTTCTCTTTTTCAGATCTTTCGGTTTTCAAATAGAAACCTCAGACATTTCAGATAAATAAAATTGAAACTCCTAAATTTTCTATAATTTAGACTGATTAAAGTAATCACTGACTGAAGACTAACTTATAATCATCCAACGCACAAGGGTTCGGTCGTCTCTACACTATAAAGAAAAATTTGCTGAAATAGATCCGAAAGAAATAATAGTCGAATTTGAAAACCCAATTTATTCAAAATTGAAACAATAAAATAAATATTCTTAAAAGTGATATGGAGGTTCAAATGTGTGTGTCAGATGTTCGTTGACTGCAGGCAGGATTCGAACCAAAGACCTCCCAGTTCGTAATAAGATGCTCTAAATTCTATAGTTCTTCACTATTGTACTAAGGGAGCTAGGAAGCTTTATATATTCTTTTTGTTTTATTATTCTATATATTTAATGATTCTCTTTCGATTCTTCTTTTTTATTGTTCTATATTATTATTGAAGAAATGTTTCGAATTCGTGAAGAGAAACGTAAAAGAACGTCATACTAATGGTGCAGTTTTAACATGGTGCAGTTTTAACATGGAAAGGAACTTCTTGCGAGCCATCTAAAGAATTTATTGTGAGGAATTACACCATCCTTAATTTGCCACGAGCAACAGCATTATATCAAATAACTCTGAATGAAATTAATATTTATTTTACTACTAAATACATAATGACGTAAGTAGGGTCACATTTTTCTTAACTTTTAAAGGTATCTTGCAGGAGGTTTACAGTATGAGAACAATCCGGCTACTCGGGTAACGTCTTTAACTAGTTGTCTAAGTAACATACATAAAACTCAGCTTTTATAAATGACGTAAAAAGGATCGCATTTTCCACTACCTGAAAAGCAAGTGGACTCAAGGTTTCTAATAGCAAATCGTTTTTATCTGTAGAAGTTTATTTGAGAGCAAAAAAAGTGGTTTGGTGTTCGTGCTCTTGAACTACTATAAAATAAGTTTGACTGCTTCCTCACATGCTTGTGTTATCTAACACTTTAAAACTAATCTTGGTTGCAATTAGGAAATTTATGGCTTAAAAAATTGGTGCTAATATTTTATATATTTCTAATTTTTAACTGATCATGTTCACAAGAGAATACTTTCAAAAGAAGCGTAAAAAAATTGTTACTTCAAAAAATTTTAGCCAAATCAATACTTTTACTACTAATACAAAAAATTTACGTACGTTAAGCCTTAAATACATCTCGTGTTCTTCTTTCTCTTCTCAATAAACTACCTTAAATAACTAAAGAATATTTGAACAAATGAACATTTAATGAATTGAATCATTAAAAAGGATAATAAAAACATTTCAGGAATAATTGTAATCAGACTCAATAAAAACCCTCATCAAATTCAATCAGACAAAATGCATCCTTCATTAAGTAAATTCTACAAGTTAAGTGAGAATTGTAGTACCCATAATGTCAACACGCTCATTTTAAGGACGATCATTAGAATTAATCAAATCAGGAACAGAAAGCCGAAATATACTCAAAATATTCAATTAAGTGGTAGAAAGAATGAAATTTAGAATTTCATTAAAGGGATTCAGACTGCTTAATGAAACAGACGAAGCAGAAAATTAAAACTTGATGAAGATCGAATATCATCTGATTTTATCTTTAGGCGGAGAAATTAATTCTGATTTTAAAACAAATTGAGAATGTATGCAATCGAATAATAATTTGATAAAAACACGAATATTATTTTTTTCTTTTTTGTCCCTACTAGGGGTCTAAGCCTCCTGTTCGCCGTCTCTCACTAAGCCCGATAACTGCTTCGCAATAATTGTTTCTTGGCAAAAAAGAAAAAAAAAATGTCTACAATAGTTGAAATTATTCACTTAACATGTATGTACTAAAAAGAGTTCTGTTTGCTTACGATTGTGCCTCCACTTCTCACGTCCAAATATTATTTTCTATTAGGATTATAAATATTTAGATCTATTGGTGAACAGAAGTAATTTTTCTAAATAGTAATTTTTAAAGTAACATTTATATTGTTATACATTATGCAATATTATAACATTATGTTCTAATAAATTTAGTGAGTTCACAATCATAATTTAATATTTTCGATTAAAAAAAGGGCGGATATATCAAATACTAAGCTGCGAACCAAAATGAAACAAAAAGCATTTGGCTGCTCAGGAGCGTCAGACGAAAAAATTTTTACTAAACTTTAAAACTAGTTGCCGGAAATCGCTACCAACTACTTTTTTTGCATCACACTACACGCTACGCTACTTCTTTTAAAAAGTGTGGTGCGACACTACAAACTACGAAAAAAGTAGCTACTACAGTAGTTTATCTACTTGTAGCGCTCTACTTCCGACCACTGGAACTAACCATTATGCTTGGTGGGTGAGAGTGAAAATATAACGTAGTTGACCTTGATGCTTTTGGTGCAGGTGCACTAAAATAGGCGCGTTATTCCGCATAGTTCTGTTTGTTTTTTATCCTTGTTTGGGTTAGACGTTATTGTGTCGATGCACCGCGATCATGACAATTTATGCACCGGATGACCCCCACTAAGGGCCAGAAAAGCTCAAACTAAAACTCATGCTGCTTTTTATTTTCGATATTAATGGTATGATCATGATAGAATGGGAACCTCAAAACCAAACGGTAAACCAGTAGTACTACATTGAGGTCCAAAGAAAACTTAGAGAAAGAGAGAGAAAAAAAGAGCAGATTTGTGAAGCAACAACGAGTGAATTTTGCACCAAGACAACACTCCAACGCACATTGCGCTCCCTGTGAAACAGTTCTTGGCAGGCAAACGAATTACTGTACTCGAGATCCTGGCATTACCGTATTCACCAGACCTCACACCTGTTTCCAAAAAAGAAAAGTGCATTGAAGGAAACGCATTTTCAGTCTAAGAGACAGGCTGTCTAAGGAAGGTAACACTTAATGATCTGCAGCACTGCTTTGAACAGTGGAAAACTTGTATGCAACAATGAATTGATAGGGAAGGGCAGCATGTTGAAGAGGACTTGATTCAGATGTCGACTGGCTGCATGGTGGTCAAAAAATTGACCTCATATCAGAAAGGTCCCAAATTCGAATCCCGCTTCAAGACGTCTAAACTTAGCAATGGAAAAAGATGCAAATTTTTCTACAATTCTTTCCAGCGTGATGTTTTTCTCTAAATCAAATATCGAGGAAAATCAGATAAGAAATGGAATAATTAAAAAACTAATCAAAATGTACTTTATTTTGCTGTGGAAACCAAAGGGTATGAATCTAGCTTCATGCCAAATTTCTCTTCCATACCTCAAGAACAGTAACCAGACTAACGGAAAATATCTGATTCATACAGATATTTTTTGAAGTGTTTTATTACAGGTCATTTCTGCCGATTTGCTTTTTCCGTAGCATAAGGAAAATATCTGGTAATTTTTCCAGAAATTTTCCGCAATATAGCAAAAAATTTTACAGTGTAGTTTGAGTCGTCCAACACGAGCAAATTTCCTGCAGACGCAATAAAGTGTTAAATTTAGCAATGTTTCTGTTGAAATTGCATGAATTATTTGCTCCCCAATGTCATCATCAGGCTTGGGGACGAGCAGGTGGACAGCTATTGATCAAATTTTCAAACAGCGATATTAAGCATGCATTCTCTCAGAGAACGAACTGGCATATTAATTTTAGTGCCAAGTGGGAAGATCAATTAAAAGTTCTGTAAAGCTGATATAAGACCAACACATGCTTCTGTGTGCGAAAAAAAGAAATCACCAGACTGTATGACCAAATTTTCAAAAATATTTTTCTAACTTGGAGAGATTTAAAATTATTAAATTGAATTTACAATTTTACTTTTAGTTTATTTAAAGGTCTACTAAAATATTCAGATAAATACAGACACACAGGGGGAAGAGGGAGGCTGAAAAAAAGGGGTGTAAAAAAATTCTATTCAAAGGCTGTCACCTTCCCAGGTAGCAAATAGGGTGGCGCTAAGAAAGTAAGCAGGGATATATAACCCTTTTTCGGTTACAGCTAAACAAAAAATCATACTGAGAAGTCAATTAAAATCAATCGATCCATTTAAAGGGTGAAATGCCATCACTGTTAAGAGAACCAAAACTAAAATAATTGATCTAGTTCCTTTAAGAGAGTTTCATTGCGAATTATAAACAACAAAACTGAGTTTAAAGGAGTTAAAATTGAAAGATTCGGCTCAAATGTGACGCAACAACATCTCAGTATGCCTCTTCAGTGCCGTCTCTTTCTGAATACAACTTTTACGTTATTAATTCTAATCTTCCACAAAAAAAGTCTATTTTTTTTCTTCACGATGTCATTAATTTCCTGAAAGCTGCACCGAAAGATGAAAAAAAGATTCTATAAGGTAGAGATAGGAAATAAAGAAAGAGGGAATTTCATAGAACCTCACGCCGGACGTTTACGAGTATCTTTTGCGGGTACTAAAGGAGTTTCTCTTGAGCACTGTGGAGGAATATGGAAAATAAACTAGAGAAGTTGATGATGATGTTCATAAAAATTGACCAGATAGAAGACTCACCCTTTACGATTCTCAGTAAGATCCTATAATGAATTCCTGATACTGTTTTGAAACCAATATTAGACAAAATGAAGAATGTAACAAAACTAGGTTGTTTTTTTATTATAGACCTTTATATTATTCTTTATAATAAAAATTTTCGAACCTCTGCTATTTAACGAAGATCCTAAAAACGATTGAAAATTTCCTTTAGTTGGAATTTGGAACAAAAAATTTTTGAATCGATGATTGGTCATACGCTTTAAAATTTTCATTCTAAAATTACTGTAAAAAAAAGCAGAAACAGTCGGTATTGAATTTACCTTAAAGTTTATGGTTAACCTTCATAGGTTTAAAACCGTTTGCAACTCGTGTGATTGTCTGGTAAAAAAATTAGATTAGTTAAGAAACCGCGAATGCGAAACTATATGATTTTACAACCTTTTTCAACACGGTTTTAAAAAAAGTGAAAATGAAATTTTTGAGCATTTGAGTTAGATTTGGGTTGAGTTGTGTTTTGTGAACTGAACCCTGGAAGGCGGGTTAATTAATTTATCTAGTCGTGCCATTTTATTTCATATTTTATAACCGTCGTTGAAGAGCCAACCCGATTTCGGGCTTACGACTACTAATGCTCAATTTCGTAGCCCTGTCATTTTGAACCCAATCCAGAAGACAAGGGAATTCCTGGATCAAGTATTGGGAGAAAATTGATGGAACTGATCCGCATTTGCGTTACATGAAGAGGAAAGCCACGAAAATATCCCACGATTAGCCTGACTGCAAGGGGACTCTAACCCATGATCCGGTGCGGAATTCATATGGACCAACCATCACTGAAATTCGAACCCGGTTCACCTCATTGGAAGGCAAACACTCTGTCCCTAGAGTTCCCACGGCAGGCTTTGATGACTTCCATTGTAAAAGATGGGAAATACTAGACTTTTTGTGTTAAGTAGCTTTGTGGTGCTACCCCCAATGGTGCTGCGTGTTTGAGAATTTCACATTCCGATAGTCTAAGATCATCAATAGGGAAGTTCAAGAAACTGGAAACTCCTCATGAGTTGAGGGAATGGAGTAGTTACTGAGGTGTAAAAGCTAGGATTCGAAATCCCGTTCAGCCAGTCATGGGATTGACAAATTAGCCCTCTCGACTAGAAACTAAAAGGCTTCGTGAGGTGCTGACCGCGCACTTATTACTTTAAAATTATTTGGCAAACGATTGTGGAAAAAAAGAATAAAAGTTCGTAATCCTTGTGAATGGCTTAGCTTGCACCTTTCAAAGAGAGTTCTTAGTTGGCGAGAATAAAAATATTGTATTTTTAAATAAAAATTAATGCTCTTTAAAAATTAAAATTTTTAAATAAAACTTAATACTTTTTATTAAATTTTGCATGTTTTAAGTATGATTACCTCAAATTATTTAGCTTGAATCCAAGTATATGAATTTTATGTAGCACTTATATCATCAAGCACAGGGCAAAAAAATGGAACACTTTAAATAACTTTTGATCTAATGATCGGATTTTCACATACTAAGATTCAATCTTTATGGTTTGAGGGTCGTGCCTTAAATATGCTAATTAATTAGTGCAGGCAATATTTTAAGTTATGAAAATATACTTTCTCTGAATAGAAATACGAAGGATTCGTATCTCTGAACCCCAAGTTGTAAAGGGTAGCTGCAATCTGGGAAATATAGTCCCAATAGTTTGGTCGGGAAAGCTGTCTAAAGTTTGGATCCCTAATTGTTTATTTTACTTTTTTCTACCTCGAATAATTTTCACATCAAACCTTTTTTCGCACACAAATATAAAGTTCGTTCAACCGAAGAGAATTCTTCACAAGAAATAACTTTTAATAATCCTTTATTATTTGGTCGTAATTTGTATGCCTTACAAATCATAGCGATTTGTACTAAAATAATCAAAACATTTTGAAAGGCATACAAATTTTTACAACATTTTAAAAAATGTAATTTTATTTCAAAATTTGAACGAAATCGGCCGAATAGGTCCTGAGAAATCAAATTTTAAATTATTTCTAGATTTTTATATTGTTATTTAATTTACATATTGGAGGTCACCCCTTTAAACCATTAAAGTTGAGTCCTATTACGTTATGAACCGATCATTAGAAGTATGGAAAAAAAACTGGACTAGTTAATTTTAATGTAACTTTGTTAAAAATAAATTGCTCTATTTATTAAAAATAATTGCCTCTATTGCTTTACTAAAAATTTCTCATGTGCTCGCAAAGAAGAAAGATCCCTTCCAGAATAGTGAGTTGTTAAAGGAAACATTTCTAACCTTTCAAAAAATTTGCAAATTTTAAAAAATTTCAAAACTTGGCGAAAAAAACATGCATGAAACAAGAAATTCTATTTTTCCCCTTAGTTTGTGGTTCAAAATTTGTTCGCTATAGTCATAAACACTCATGAAAAATTGTGGACATTTGTTTTAGAAACAACATGAGATATCGTGTATGAAGTGGTGTAACATGTGAAAAAATCTGATTTTGAGATAATCGCACTTAAAGACTTAAAAACATTTGTCTATCCTCTGTTATCACTTTGCACAAAAACTGATATTACTTTGTAAATAATTAGAGTGCCAACAAAAGTAAAGTATTTTTAGAAAGCTAAGAGTACAGGAATTCTAAACTTATAGTAAACTCAATTTCATAAATTTTGTGTTTGTACACTTTAGAAAAACTTAAATAGCGTAAAACCTGTATGCTTAGTTTCAAATAGTGAGAATATGAGTTTTTATCAAGATTATTTCATTCCATTAATCACTTTTATATCCTAGATAAGCAATACTTTCAACAGGGCCGAATCATTCAACATTTTTATCACACATTTATTTAAAGGAATTCGAATCTAAGAAAATACTTTAATGCTTCGGTATTTTAGCCGATATTCAATATTGAAACTATCTGAAATATCTTAGCAGAATATGCTGATGCAAAATCAATGCCTCTGAATACTTTTAAACTCTAAAAAGAGCTTAGGATTTGAAACACCTTCGAAAGGAAATTTACTGGAAAATAATCAATGTTTTTCTAAACGGGAAATATGTTAGAATGTGTCAATCTATTCCTTAAACACATTTTTGTAACAAAATAATAAATTCCAAAATGTATTTAATAGCAGAAATGCTTACACTGTAAACGCTGTTGTGTAATACTTATCCGTATTTGGTATTAAAAACTGTAAAAATTGTGTGTTGATTCAAGTTAATACTAAATCAAGAGTTCATACGCACTTTAAAGGGTGTAAGTAAATTTTAACACCGATTGATAAAGCTAACACCAAGCTCAGATGCATTCATTCCATTTATGAATTATTTTCATCAATATTGGCACGTGTTTGGAAACAGTCAGACGATCGGTATTTCTTGTTTAAAATCGAGCAGAGATGATTGGTTTCACTTCACATGACGCAGAACATTCCACAGAGATGAACAATTATAAAACAGTTACCGTGCGCAAAATAAAAAACGGACCACGCTAATAACTTCTGATGTAATGATTGAATCTTCACGTTCTAGGACTCAATCTTAATGGTTTGAAGGGTGACCTTAACAATGCTAATTAATTCGTGCAGACGATATTTCAAATTACGAAATCAGATACAAAAACGTACTTTATCTGAATAAAGATGCTTTTTTTTCGACGGATTCGAATTTCTGACCCACAAATTAAAGGGGATAACCGCAATCTGGGAAATATGCTCTCCATATTTCGGTCAGAAGAGATGCTCTAAGTTTGGACCTCTTAATAGATATTAATTTTATTTTCTTCGTATTTCGCCGCATCTCAACCACCGTAGTGGCTGACGAGTGGTGGCGTGCCAGTCGTTCGGCAACCATTGATCAGACGTTTTCAATTGGTGAGAGATCAGGAGAATATGCTGGTCAGGGCAACAGGCGAACATGTTCTGTGTCTAGGAAGGTCAGGACAGTGCGGGCAACATGCGATCGTGTATTGTCCTGCTGAAGCATAGCGTTATGAAGGACTCGAAGATAAGGCAGAGCAACTGGCCCTAACACATCAGAAATGTAACGACTGCTGTTCAAAGTGCCAGCATTTCGAACAAGAGGCAATCGAGACGTGTATCCAACGGCACCCCATACCATTACTGCAGGTGATGGGCCAGTATGACGAATGAAGCTGCCAAGGAATGTAAGCTGCCAATGGACGTGCTCCATGATGGTCATCATGCTGCTGTATACAGAGCCTGGATTCGTCTGGAAGGACGTCGTCATGCCATTCCTTCGTCCAGATTCGTCGTTGATTACATCATTGAAGGCGCTCCTGTCTGTGACGCAGCGTCAAGGGTAACCGAAGCCATGATCGCAATGCTGACGGTACATGCTGCTGCAAATATTGTCGAACTGTTCGTGCAGACACTTGTTGTCTTGCAAATGACCCCATTTGTTCACTCAGGGTTCGTGACGTAGCTGTACGATCCCTTATGGCCATGTGGATAACATGTCTGTCTTCTCGACTGTTAGTGATGAAGTACCGATGGAATCCTGCACGGCGTTTCATATGACCGTCATGAACCCATCGATTCCATATTCTGCTAACAGTCACGGGATTTCGATCAACGCGAGCAGCAATACTTCGGTATAATAAACCGAAATCCCGGTAGGCCACAATTCAACCTCGATCAAACTCAGACACTTGATGGTAGACATTTCTCCTTCTTACACGAGGCATAACAAAAACTTCTTATCCAAGATCAAAGCTCAAATTCATTTTTTGTATGAGAAACTTACTGTCAAATCTCTTCTTTTGTACACATTGTAGATGTCACTACCGTCGCTTGCTTTGCATGAATAAGCTAATCATTTGCAGACCACAACATGCTTTATCTGTCCTGCATATTTCATGCTCATGGTGTGTCGCCTTCTTGGTGAAGCATTTTTAATGGCCAGTAGTGTATGTTAATGTGAATGACAGAAATTGGTGGTTGCTGACTTCCACTGGTGAATGTTGACAATCACATAGTCGCTTTGGCAAATGTCCGAAATATATACTGGGTATAGTTAAGTGCCATTGCCCGGTATGCCCTACATCAATATTTTTGAAGGTCAAGTGCTCAGTGTGCATTTAATCGGTACTCCGAACAATGATGTTTCTCCTAATCTATCCTCAGCAGATATTAAAAATATTGAATAAATATAATATCAAATCGGATATAACAAATAAATCGGACGTTCATCAAAGTGACTATGTGATTGTTGACATTCACTGGTGAAAGTCGACATTCTCTTGTTTTCAGTCATTCACGGTAACAAGTATGTACAATGTAGTTTAAATTAAGTGTTAAAGTTTATATAAAAAATACATATTTATTTTGGAAATGTAAAAAAAAAAATATTGAATTTATTTGATTGATAATTAGAACAGAATTGATAAATTTTAACGGCTATTTTTTTGCTCTTAAATTACATGTGTCAAAGATACGTGAATTATTTTCATTCGACTGCGACAATCTGGAGCTTTTTTGTAGCCCTTTCAGAAAGATCAGGTTTTGTTCTATAGTTTAAAGATGCAAATAACTATATCATTAATAAAAAGTTTTAAAATATACCATTTTTCATTTATATATTAAAATGTCAGTTATCTAAAATATCTGTTTTATTTTCTTATAAATATTCAGTGCTAACCTTTATTTTATTCAGATATAAATAGCTCAATTTTCCAATATTTTTAGGTTAACTTTATCTGAATTTTATTGCACTTATTATTTATTTAATAGCAAATTAAAAGTAACTGTCTTACCCTTGGACATTTAACTGTGAAATAAAAATTAAGACTAAAAGTAACTCTTAAAAATACTTCATGCTTCTCACTCTTGGTCGCAAAAATCGATTTTTCTCCCACTGAGACGATATAATAAGTTTTAAAATCAGAAAGAAAATTTACGAATAAACAAATTTTTCTCTCGACAAATTCGGATTCTTGATTCTTGAAATATGGAAAAACGTACGAAATTTATGTTGGAAGGAACACTTTATTAGGATGCTTAGTGTGAACTCGGTGGATTTTAATGTGCAAAACTACAAAAAAATAAGATAAAAACGGGTTATAATAATTTAAAATTAAAAATTGAATATTTAAATCATTTTTAGAATCATAGATAAAAATTTCCTCTCACACCCGCCGTTCTAATTTAAAGACCCTATCACAAATCTTTCTGGAATTATAGGCGAAACAGACCAACTCTTCTTTTTATTCTGCAGATTGTTTTTATTCTTATTGATTGTTCCAAATTGATTTACCATGACTTAATTTTTTAAAAAAACTGAATAATTAAATGAGGGAAGCCATTATCGAAGCTTAAATGAATAAATTATGAAATTAAATTCACTCTATTATGTTAACAACCTTTTGAAAAGAATCTTTCGTATAAAGTAATTCCATAAAATTTGTAATGCAAAAATCCTTCGAAAAGCAAAACAGAAACCGATTGATCTGGATATTAAAAAACGTAAATGGAATAGGATTGGTTTTGTTCAACTTAAACCTGAAAATTTTGAAGTAAAACAAGTTTTTGATTGGAACCCTCAAGGCAATAGAAAAAGAGGAAGACCTAAAAATACTTAGCGCAGGACAATTGTAAACGAATTGAAAACAATAGAAAGACATGAAGATAGGTAAAATATCTGGCCACAAATAGAGTGAGATGGAAAGCTGTGATAGAAGCCGTATGTTCCTTATTCGGAGTGAAAAAATATGTATGCATGTAAAATCACACTTAGTAGTATTTATTTGCTATTATGACATTGAAAGACTCTGCTGTTGTTGTCGTAGACCATTAAGGCAAGGGGTGCGATTGTTCTTGTTTTCCAGTGGCGCCATCTATGNTAAATGTCCGAAATATATACTAGGTCTAGTTAAGTGCCACTGCGCGGTATACATTTGCCCGGTATGCCCTACACCAATATTTTTTAAGGTCAAGTTTCTAGTGTGCATTTAATCGGTACTCCGAACACTGATGTTTCTCCTAATCTATCCTCAGCAGATATTAAAATATCGAATAAATATAATATCTACGAATAAATTAATATCAAATATGGATATAACAAATATTTCGGAAGTTTACCAAAGTGACTATGTGATTGTTGACATTCACCGGTGAAAGTCAACATTTTCATGTTTTCCGTCATTCACGGTAACAAGTGTATACAGTGTAGTTTAAATTAAATGTTTAAGTTTATATTAAAAATAATTATTTATTTTGGAAATGTGTTAAAAAAAATATTGCTTTTATTTTATTGATAATTAGAATCGAATTGATAAATTTTAGCTGCTAATTTTTTTGCTCTTAAATTACTTGTGTCAAAGATCCGTAAATTATTTTAATTCGACGGCGACAATCTGGAGCTTTTGGGTAGCCTTTTCGGAAAGATCAGGTTTTATTCTATAGTTTAAAGATGCAAATAACTAAATTATTAATAAAAAAATTTAAAATATATCCTTTTTCATTTATATATATTAAAATATCAGTTATCTAAAATATCTGTTTAATTTTCATGTAAATATTCAATGCTAACCTTTATTTTATTCAGATATTTTTTTTTATTTCCAATGAGCTGCACAATCGGTCTTGCCGATGAGCAGACCTAGTGCGTTCTCTAGAGGTGGTATCCACTCTTTCAGGACCACCACAGTGGGTGAGATACCGCTGGTCATGTTATTTTGGACGTCCAGTTTCTGCCACACTAGATGGCAGCACCGAGACTCTATTTGGATGCTAAAGGGCACTAGGAATTTAATTTCGCCGGAAATGCCAAGAGCCAATAAGGCGCTCCAGGGATCTTTTACATGCCGCATAATCATACGACATGGCCGCTGACGATTTTCTGCATCCCAAAAATCCGGTGTCTGAACCGGGGATCGAACCCGCAGATTTGGGCTCAGAAGGCCGACGACAAATTTTATTCAGATATACATAGCTCAATTTTCCATGATTTTTTAGGTTAACTTTATCTGAATTTTTTTGCACTTATTATTTATTTAATAGCAAAGTAAAGTCCACTGTCATACCCTTGGATATTTAACTACAAAACAAAAATTAAAACTAAAAGTAACTCTTAAAAATACTTCATGTTTCTCACTCTTGGTCACGAAAATCGATTTTTCTCCCACTGACACGATATAATAAGTTCTAAAATCAGAAAGAAAATTTACTATCTTCGAATAAACAAATATTTCTCTCGACAAATTCGGATTCTTGATTCTCGAAATATGGAAAAATGTATTAAATTTATGTTGGAAGGGACGATTTAATGTGCAAAACTACAAAAAAAATAAACTAAAAGCGGGTTATAATAATTTAAAATTAAAAATTGAATTTTTAAATCATTTTTAGAATCATAGATAAAAATTTCCTCTCACACCCGCTGTCCTAATTTAAAGATCCTATCACAAATCTTTCTGGAATTACAGGCGAGACAGACTAACTCTTCTTTTAATTCTGTAGATTGTTTCTATTTTTATTGATTGTTCCAAATTGATTTACCATAATTTAATTTTTTTAAAAAAAACTGAATAATTAAATGAGGGAAGCCATTATCAAAGCTTAAATGAATAATTATAAAGTTAAATTCACTCTATTATATTAACCACTGTTTGAAAAGAATCTTTCGTATAAAGTAATTCCATAAAATTTGTAATGCAAAAATCCTTCGAAAAGCAAAACAGAAACCGATTGATCTGGATATTAAAAAACGTAAATGGAATAGGATTGGTCTTGTTCAACTTAAACCTGAAAATTTTGAAGTAAAACAAGTTTTTGATTGGAACCCTCAAGGCAATAGAAAAAGAGGAAGACCTAAAAATACTTAGCGCAGGACAATTGTAAACGAATTGAAAACAATAGAAAGACATGAAGATAGGTAAAATATCTGGCCACAAATAGAGTGAGATGGAAAGCTGTGATAGAAGCCGTATGTTCCTTATTCGGAGTGAAAAAATATGTATGCATGTAAAATCACACTTAGTAGTATTTATTTGCTATTATGACATTGAAAGACTCTGCTGTTGTTGTCGTAGACCATTAAGGCAAGGGGTGCGACTGTTCTTGTCTTCCAGTGGCGCCATCTATGGCCAAGAATTCGACTTCTGTTATACCCGGTTATAAGGCAGGCCCATTCATTCATTCACAGATCGTAATTTTGAATTGAACCAACGAACGATCAATTTCCAATTCATTACTCCAGAGGTATAATTTGTTATGGGAACACGAGTACTTTGTGACCCAACAGGTTTAACGTGCACCAATCACCATTTACTTCGGCCAGCTGGATTCTCGTTCTCACGAATGTGAGTTCAGCGCCCTGCCAACCAGGCTATCCCGTCCACGAAAGACTCTGTGACAACAAAATATAATAATAGATTTCAACATAATATGTCGTTAACATTTTAAGGAATTAAAATAATCTTTCCTAAGTCACTATATTTTTTGAATAATTTACTTTCTCTAGTAAATAATTTCATAAAACATCTCACAATGATTAATAATTCACATTTACATACTATTCTAACTAACAATTTCATTAGGAAGGAAAATAAATGCGTCTACACAAAATAATGAAGTCCTCCTTTCTCACACATAGTAACAACTGAAAAGTCATGAATTAAGTCTTTCGGTAGAGAATTAGGGTAGCACATGGCGATAATGAATGCGGTGCTCCAAGAATTTATCATAGTATACTTGTGAAAAGCCCCTTTTAAGTTCCTCCATTATACACACTCTAAACTCAACACGGAAAAGGAGCACTGTGTGTGTGGTATTTGAGATAAAGGTTTCATTTAAGTCTTTAAAAGTTTCTCCTTTGTTTCAAATTCTAAAGAAAGAGCAGCTTTATGCATAATGGGTCGGAGGAAGAGATGCAAATTTTGAACCACCCACACACAAAGTTTATAATAGTTTTAATGTCTGTACGCATTTCATTCGTCATTTAAAAGCTGTTTTTTGAAGGCTACATGATATAACGCCTTTACAACGAATAATGAGCAATTTTTTTAAATGTTGTCAGTTTGGAACAATTATTCATGAATTTTGGCAAAAACTGTTCAGTTTGTAACTATCTATATCCTGTGCTTTCTATGCTAACTGGGAAAATGGAGCAAAATATCAATATGAAGAAAAGCCAGAGTTTCATAAAATAAAATAAAAATTTAGTCTTTTTTAATATTTGATTACATATTTATATTATATTAATTTTAAATTATACTTATTTTATATTATACTTATTTTATATTATACTTATTTTATATTGTACTTATTTTATATTATACTTATTTTATACTATACTTATTTTATGTTATATTTATTTTCTGGGTTGGTAAAATTTGAAAAAATTGATAGTTATCTTTTGATTTCAATGCTGTTCTTATAAACGCTTTATTTGCGAATAATATTACTTCTTTTGCCTACCGGACTATATGGTGGTCAGAGAGTTAAGCCAAAGAATATAGAAAGGAGATAAAGTCCAGCTCTTAGAATACCTAACTGCTCTATTTGGCATGCTATACCAGAAAAACAACTATCGGGGAAACAAACTCCGATTTAACAGAGCAGCATATGAACTAATATTGACTTGTGTATAGTCTCATTTGATTCATCGTAAAAAAAATTCATGTGAAACCATGCTTCAATTATTTCGATAGCTAAGTCTTATGCATAAACAAGTACAGATACGAAATTGTACATTTTTTGTGCTTATAACTCTTCGAACTTCTAAACTACTTATTAGATCCTCTCGTAACTGGTCTTAATCAGCATTGAAAAATTGAAAACAAAAACAGTACCTCACTTGCGTGCATTTGATATACAATCCTCCCCCTAAATCACCCCAATTTTCACTCAAAAAAGGATGGAGTCATTGTTTATAATAACTTAATAAACAAATTTCTTTTAAACAAATCACGAGTTATAATTTTCCGAAGAAATACCCTTTTTTATTATAGTTACTAGATTACATTTAGCTTACTAGTAAACAAAAATACAATAAAACCTAAAATGAAAATAAATACATTGAGGTTACATAAAATATTATTTTACAGACATTCAAGTTTCTAAGTATCTGACAAAAAGATGTATAAAAATAGAAAAAGGTGCAAAACTGAAATGTGGTCATAGTTTTTAATATTGAAACGAAAGAATTGCAAAAAATCCCTTTTTTACTGTAATTATCAAAAACGATCACTACTTATTCTCAATTTTATAATTCCTTTTTACTGTTTTGTTGACGAAACAAATCGCTTCATTTCTTTAACGATCCCTATTATCATTATAAAATGTTGTTCATTCTTGTTAGAGGATCCCCAAAAGGCAAATTAAGTCTCCCTTTTTCATTTAATGAGTTAAAAAGGTTTATCGTGTAATCCTTAAAATGTACTTGAGTGCGTATCTCGATCGTTTACAATTCTTCCTTTCATGATCAACACAAGATTAAATAGAGCAGAGATCATTTGGATGGCAAATAATTTTAATTACAAAATTGCTTTATGGATTGAAATATACTCTATGAAGAATAAAGATAACTAACGGGCTCCCCCCCCCTTCGCGGACGCTCCCCAACCCCTGAAGATTGCTATGAGATCTTATATTGTTTTTATTACTAACTATGCTCGATACTAAGTTAAACTCATTTGAAATCTAACATAAAGCCTTAAAAATTTAAATTAATGACTAAAATCTTTAAAACTAATTTCACCATTAAAAATTAAAATTTTTAGTGTCAATAATAAATTATCGAAGTGAAAAATATTAATTGAAATACATAAAGTGCAGTATAAAAACATTCAGAAGCAAAATAATAATCATGCTTTTTGAAAAAACAAAATATGTGCTTGATATTCTTTCAATGTTACGTCTTTCATAACTGTCATCAACATTTAATTCTGCTCTGCGAGCACGCTGCTTTTCATTACACTTAATAAGCGTTACAGCACGATGAATACTCATTTGTCAATGAATAGCGATAACAATGAAGGAAATTATTGGTATTGAACCTGCATAAGTATTGTTAAATCATAATAGAGAACACTTTGTTTGTTGATAAGCACTATTCCCTTTTAAACCTTTCAATTATTCCCAAAGTTTGCTTCAACTTTTCGTTATCTGTGCGAAAAAAGAATTTTCATTAAGAAATTTGTAAGCATATACGTTTGCGCTTTCATGCTTATGACAGTTCACACGCTTGATATTTTAATTCTTTGTTGCCAATATTAAAAAGAAATGAAGACATTCTTAAACGCCGTGTTAGAGAAATATATATGTAAATAGTGAAAGATATGTTATACTGTGTATGACCGAAATGGGTGATTGTTAACTTCCATCGCTGAATATTGACAATCACATAGTCACTTTGGTGAATGTCCGAAATATTTGTTATGTCCGATTTGATACTAATTTATTCGTTGATATAATAATATTTATTCGAAATTTTAATATCTGCTGAGGATAGATTAGGAGAAACATCAGTGTTCGGAGTACCGATTAAATGCATACTGGACAGTGGCACTTGACCTTAAAAAACATAAATGTAGGGCATACCGGGCAAATGTGTGGCACTTAACTAGACCTAGTATATATTTCAGACATTTACCAAAGGGACTACGTGATTGTCAACATTCACCGGTGGAAGTTAACAACCACTCATTTCGTTCATTCACAGTAACGTATATATAAAATAGTTACACTTCATGAAGAATAACATTATTTTTATCCACTATATTTGCGCAGATAAAAAAAAACTGAAAGAACCAAAGCTTTTGAAGACTACAATACATAAAAAGTGCATTGTTTTCAATTCACTGATTTTTGTTAAAATTATTTAAATTCTTCATACAAACTGAATTATTTTGAAGTATCAAATAAAATTTTAATTTAAGAACTGATTTTACTGCACATACGACGATCAAAAAGAAATTGTATGCAACTCCGCAACAAAAAAAAAATTCATACAAGAGAATTTAGAATCAAAACAGTAACATAAAAGTAAACTGCACGTAATCTAACAAAATTAATAATGCAGGGTACTTAGTAATGACCGCCTTTGAGATATGTTATATTTATTTTTACAACCTTAGTTAAGAATAAAATCAAAGAGCATACTCTCTAATGCAAATTAAAATAGCAGCGTTCAAATAAAGTGCTATCGAAATCTAACAAAACAGAGAAA
The DNA here is from genome assembly GCF_043381705.1 of Parasteatoda tepidariorum. Classification (NCBI taxonomy): domain Eukaryota; kingdom Metazoa; phylum Arthropoda; class Arachnida; order Araneae; family Theridiidae; genus Parasteatoda; species Parasteatoda tepidariorum. The sequence continues at coordinate 10,599,597 of NC_092205.1, forward strand.
GGCTGGGTGTGAAATATCAAAATCTGTTTGATTGCCAGATGAAACCGAGAAGAGTCCAAATATGATTGTTAGAAATGCTAGTAAGTTTCATCAAGCCATCAAATCTTTTTTTATGTTTTCCACCCTAAATTTCTCAAAAGTGATTCGAAAGATATCGATTTTTTTTCCTTCTATGCTTATATATCAACTTGAGTAAGGACAGTAATTACGGAACACCATGGATAAGGTAAAGCAGGATGTTAAAGCAAAAAAGTCTCAAAACGACAAAAAGGGAATACAAACGACAAAGGGGCAAAAAGGGAAGGGAAACGACTTTAAGGAAATAAAAATAAATACCCCGTTATTTTTTCCCGGTTGCATCGTTTAAGTAGTAGGTTATCGTGTAGTCTTTTAAGTATTATAAATGGACTTATATTTAAGTAAGTATCAATTTTTTAAATGCTAAGTATTTTGTATTAGTTTTTGAACAAAAATTACTTTTATTCAAGTTAGGGAGTTTTTCAATATTTACTATTCTTAACATTTTCTATATTTCGTAGCTTAATTAAGAAAAAAAATTAAAATTAAGCTTGATCTAAATTCGGAGTTTTAGGATGAGGACAATTATAATATAGCAATGCTGAAATGGGTGTAAATGAAGAAAGGAGAGCATCACTGGACTAAAAATTGCAACTGAATAAGAAAAAAAGACAATTTGGCAAATTTTTGTTTAATTATTGGATGTATTGATTTAAAATATTTTTGCTTAGACCATGTCGTTTTGTAATCAGCATCGTTGTTTAGGTTAAATTCTCAGGGTTTCTTTTTCTTTATTAGTTTTTTTCTTCTTTTAGGATTTTTTTCTCTTAGTTTTTTTACAGTGAATGATTTGAAATTCCGTGAATTTGGTCCCTGGAAATAGTATGTCAATATCTGCAGTTTATTTGTGACTAGCCGCCTAAAAGGCGGCCAGCTGTCAGCCACGCTAAAGGTTTTCACAAATAAAGTTTTTTAAAACATAGTAGGAAAGCGATTATCATATCAAAGCGAAGCGTTCTATTTACGCGCACCCTCGCACACCCTCGGTCCCCCCTCGGATCCAAGTGGTCACCCACCCGCACACTGACCGTAGCCAGTGATGCTTGACTTCGGTGATCTGCTGGGAACCGTGTCTTAGTCCACTGCGGGACCAGACATATAATTTTAGGAAATATACTTTACAAATAATTATATACTCTTGATAAAATAAAACTTTACAAAATATAGATATTTTTATTTCTGCATCAAAATTTTTTATATTAATGCCGGTGGACGATTCTCTTCAAATGGGATAGTTTTTGAGCACAAAAAGGTTTTATTGAATAGAGAAAGAAAAGAAATATGAAATAAAATGTTTTGCAGATTAACTTATAAAGAATATGCCGCTCTACAACTTCTGATGTATTTGGATCAATTCTCCTAATGGGATTTACAAAAGAAATTTTTCTTAAAAAATAGTTTTAACAATAAATTTGAGTGGAATAAAATAATTTAGATAATCAAACAAATTTTAAAAAAAAGATTATCGAACAGTTTCACTGCAGTTGCTTAACAGAATTTGATTTTAAATTTCATATGGAAACAAACCCTTTTCAAAGTCATAAATATATCTATATTCAATTAAACAAAATTCAATTCATAACTACTTAAAAAAAAACATAGATTTGTTTTTGTTTCTTTTAAATTTCTGAAAGTCGAAAGCTAAACAATATAGTTCAGCTGTAAGTCAATCACAATTCAGCTGTAAAAAAAAATCGAGATATAATTTAATATTTTTATCAAAATCGACATTTCGAATATTTTTCTCGTCTTATATCATTAACGAGTTAAATTACTTTTAATTTATTTATACTTATTTTTTTCACATAGTGTCACATAGTGTTTTTCACAAAAAGTGGAGAGTAGTATCTCTAGCTGGTCGATGTGAATTCTGTTCCTAGAGATATCTCTGTAGAGATATCTCACAAACCAAAGTGCTGACGTCAGGAATCGTTCACTTGTATCATCGTTCACAGCACGAGAAGAATTCACTCACGTGAATTCAGAGATTGGAATAAGAACTTAATTCGTCGAATGACACCCGGAAAAATCTCACCAGTTGGCCTTCTCGTTCTGATCCCCGAATTGGCTTACGATTGTTTTTTTTTTTTTTTGCCGTTAGAATGACCCTTAAAATATTCTCAGGGGTAAATTGAACACAGGCTAGAATTCTTTTGAAATCAAACTAATCATTAGGCTTTTTCGAGGTTTTCCTCTGAGCTTATTGCAAATAGAAGTTACTTCCATCAAAAGTCACTTAGGCTAGTTTATCCCAATGCTTGATCTAAGAGTTCCCTCGTCTTTTGGCCTGGGATAAGAGAAGACTACGGAGGTGAACATTGGTAGTTGTAAACGTGAAAATGGGTTGGCTCTTTAACACCGGTTATTATAGAAAATAAAATAATAACACCACTTATGATCCAAAATGCAATATATTGCTAGTCGCGTCTGTTTTTTCCTAGCAAATTCAAATCTGCAAGAAAAAACAGGAGTATAATTTTAAGATACTGAAGTTGACCTCACACTACCTCCGGGGTAGAGAATGGGAGGACGTTCTGTGTATTTGAATTCCTCATTTGAAACGATTTTACGAGTCTATTTTTAATTTTTAGAGTCGATGTGTATTTCTCGTGGTATTTCATCGTTTCCATATTTTTTTTGTACCTTATCTTTACTCAACTACCTCAACACATTTTAATGCTAAATTAACTATTATTTAAACAAAGTGAAAGAACACGAACAAGCATTGTTGCTTCTTTTTTTCAACCAGAATTCGTTTTTGTTTAAAATGTCAAAATAAGTTGTATCAGTATTCGTATGCTTTAACAATGTAACCATGTATTTTAATAATGATATAGACAATATTTGTTTTTAAATCTTAACGGCTCTTTCATTTAGTCATCGGATTTCTTGATAGTAATCGACAATGAAGTTCGCAAGAAAATTGTAAGTGATTTCCTTTTACTGATAGTTTTAATTATGTTAGTTTTTTGTTGTTGTAATTACATGATTTTTCTTCACAGCATACTATTAAAAATATTTGAATGTAATATAAACAACTTCACTCTTTCGATCTTGAGGTCAAGGTATTAGGACTTTGTTCATTTTTATATTATTCTACGAGTATATTCCTTAATTTTATATATATTTTTTTTAACTGCGAAATCTAGCGTTCTACTAATAACGTTGTTCAAAAATAGAGACCCGCTCAATTGATGGCAACATACAAAATAAGTAAAACGGCTTTTATCTACTTGTTATTTTCAAAATATTATTATATGTAGTTTCTTGCATCTAAAAATTGTTATGTAGTACAAATTAAGTCTCTTAATGACTAATTCAGTACTTTTAACTGAAAAGAAAAAAAGCTGTCATTTTGTTTAATTATAGCTTGTGTGTCCAACAATTAGATCAATCGATCATTAGCCGAATGTTATAACATTTAATATTAAAGAAACTTGTATAGATCAGTGTATCTAACCCGTCATTGATTTCTTTTGTGCCCAATTCATAGTCATGGGCCGTAAATGTCAATATCAGTAAATATAACATTTCTGAAAAACTTGCAATTGTATCGCTCAAGTGTTGCATTAAACGTATCTTGAATTTATACATGGCCTTATCCAAATAACGTTGATTTCCTAAAAAAAATTAAGAAATTAAAATGTTTACAATACAACATTTACAGCTACTTATATAGTTTTAATTTTATACTTACTCAAGAAGCAGAATAAGACAAACGTATTTAATCATTTCCTCATAAAAATGCTTAAAAAATAACCTAATGAACTCACCGAATCTTCGGAAGGAAAAAACCTCCCAAGTCCGGCTCCCCAGTCAAACGACCCGGATAGGCCACAAACGTGGTGTTAATGTAAAATCCAAAAATGCATAACTTTTTGCCATGACAACTGGCCCAAAAGTGCATATCCCATATTTTACAACAAAGTCTAAAACAAAATAGTAGATATCACAAATTAATGCTTCAACAGAACGAGTGTTTTATAATTCGACCTCATTTATATTGCCTCAACAACTCTGTTTTAGGGTGGGCTTCATTAAAATTTCCCAAACACTCCATTGTTCTATAGTGGGCCATGTATCAACCACCAAAATCACATATCAATATTGTAGTAGATCACATATCATAGTAACAGTTGCAAATAGTTCCACTAAGTACTCGTCATATGGCAGACATCAGGTCTGAGGTAATGAAGTACGAATTACATAATAAACAGAGTTTAAAATAATAGAAAAAAATTTAAAATAATGGAAAAAAATTTAAAATCAGATAAGAAAAAAGATCATAAATTGGATAATTAATCATAAAATTTTAGTCTTCCCAAGTCAAAATTCATGCTAATACCAGCAACCAAAACAGGCTCGTTTCTACTATACCTTGCTATGTATGAAACGTTTTCAAGCTATTATATACCACACATCGCTAGCTAGCATCAAATTCTGCATATCTAGCTACCACAGCAATAGCACGATAAGTTATATACAAGTATCTTATCAAAGCTTAACTCCGTCCAACCCCAGTTAGAGGGCATCTGGGAAATACAAGTATCTTGATGTTTACGCTTCTTCCAAAGTCTAGAGAGGTAGACGTGTCATTATATGCTTTTTAATGCTTGCCACCGTAATATGTTTTGTAGGTAGCTTAGGCGAAAATAGCATAACGTTCTATGCATCATTATGAATTGCTAATTTGTTGCACACGATTTTCCAATCATGAGTGGGTAGGTACTTTAATGAATAATTGAGTCGTGTTAATACTTCTTAATTTAATAGGCTATGAAGATATTTCAGGTATGAACTGCATAATGTGCTAGTAAGAATTCTATTAAATTATATTCAATCTAACATTTCGACTTCTAAACTTTTCGTCAATTTCATTACTTAAATACTGGGAGCACTTTTTTGTGAAATAGCACCTCATACTATTAATAAATAAAGATTTATTCGTGAAAGAAAACAGTAAGTTAAAATACTTCATGAAATACTCAATTTTATACCAGAAAAGTTGGTGTTTTCTTTACTAGTGAGTATCTCTTTACCACCTATATTTCAGATATACTGTATCTGCTGTATTTTGAGACTATTTAGCTCAACTTGTTCTCTGCCTTGACCGTAAAATAAGGGAACAATGAAAAAACAGTAAACATAGTGAATACTGAAAATGTTATATAATAATAAACATATATTTTGAATAAGATAGTAAACAGGTGTTTGAGAAGTAATAAAAATTTAAAATTTGAATAAAATCTAAGCTTTAAAAACATCGATTAACTTATCAACAATATACAAATTTCGAAATTTAAATCTAAATGAAAATTTTAAAATGTACTTTTTCTAGTTATACTCTAACTAATAATACTAACTTTTACGTATGTAGGAACACAAGAAAAACAAATAATATTAATTAAGTCAATCGAAGCCAAATCGGGATTTTTAAAAAAGCGAGTTCTTTTTAAATATATATTTTTATTGGAAACAAATTTATCTGTTTGCAAATATCGTCTCCAAACAATCAGTTGCAGTAACCGAAACTCGTAGAGGTAAGGTGTTAGAGATATGGAATCTATAGTTTATTGAAAATTAATTCGATTCGCAAACGACAGATTTTTAAAAAAATTTTAACTGTTGAATTGCAACTTCAAGTTCTTTACGTTAGGATGTCATATTCTGATGCAATCGACAGCTACTAGAATGAAGGTTTTAGTCGTTTCGAAGGTATTTATAATTGAATAGTTTTTTTTTACATAAAACTAAATAAGTTCAGTAAGTTATAGTTCCATAAAATATAAATAAGTTCGGGTACCCCGGAACTCATTGAAAAGTTTGATCTTTTGCTGAAGCTTCTGTATATTGCATCCGGTTTGCACCTAAAACCGAACAGAAAAGTATCCTTAGCTGGTACCGCTCCCGGCTGGCACCGACCACAAAGCTGTCAAAAGGGATCACACACACAATATGCGAAAAATTCGCCTAAGCGAAATTAAAGATGCGATTGTAAACCGGATTGGTGGAATGTATTTACTTGCAAAAATCTCGCCAGCTAGCGTCTCGCTCTCATCTCCGAATTTATTGCTTTTGTGCTTTTTTTTTATTCAGTTCGAATGAACTTTAAATATTCGCAGTGGTCGTACAGAAACTTTGGGTTAGAATGCTTTTGCCATCGGTCTAAATATGGGACTTTTTCGTGGCTTTCCTCTGCATGCTATGCAAAGGCGAGTTTTAAAAAAAAAGGTATCAAGAACCAGAGGGCAATAAGAAAGGCAAGTTTGTCCCTATGCTTGATGTAGAAGTTCACTTGTCTTTGGGGCTGGATTCAAAATCAAAAGACTACAGAGTTGAACATTGACAGTAATAAACACAAAAATGGGTGGGCCTTTAGCACCTCTCATAATGCAAAATAAAACAATAATGATATCTGAAAACAAAAATGCAGCTCTTGCAAATCAAATTGGGGTTCGCCCTTTTTCGGAAAATTTAAATCTGCGATAAAAAAATTAAAAGAACATGGGCTTATTTTTAAGATATTGAAGATGTCTCCACTCAACCACCCCCGGGGGGGAGGAGATTTAAAGAATAAGTTCTGTAATTGAATTCCTCATTTGATGTGATTTTACGAGGGTATTTTTAAATTTCTGGGTCGAATTATTCTCGCGATATTTTGACCGTTTCCGTACTTTTTTTTTTTTAATCTTGTCTTTAATCGACTAACCCAAACCATTTTTATATTAATTTAACTATTAAATAAACAAAGTAAAAAAAAACAATTATACACATTGTTGCTGATTGTTTTGCAATAAGACAAAATTTATTTTTACTTAAAATATCAAAACAAGCTGTAACATTTTTCGTATGCTTTTAACAATGTAAACTTTTATTTTAACAATGGCATAAGCAATTGTTATTTCGATTGGTTAAATGCTTTGTCATTTCTTCTCAAAAATTCTTGACTGAAGGCAACATTGAATCTCGTATGAAAATGGTAAGTATTATTATTTAAATGATATTTTTATTTATTTTCGTTTTTTGTAAGTTAAACGTCTTTTCTTCGCAGTGTATTAATAAAAGTCATTTAATAGAATAAAAAAAACTTAACTTCTACGGTCTTGGCGTTCCAGTATTAGAGAACGTTTTTACATTGCACTATATTGCTTATTTTAAAAAATTTTTCTTTAATTTATTTCGCAGTGCAAATTAAGACTCTTTATAACCAATTAAGTGCTTTTATCTAAAAAAAAGTTCTGATTTTGCTTAATTATAGCCAGTACGTCCTATAATTAGTTCACTTATAAATTAGTTCGACCACGGGCCGAATGTTATAATATTTCATATTAAAAAAAACTTATATATAAGGCAATTTAACTAACCAATCATTGATTTTCATATCCCCAATTCATAGTTATGGGCTATTAGGGTCAATATCATTATACATAACATTTCTGAAAAACGTGCAATTCCATCGCTCAGTATTTCATTAAATGTATTCTGAATTTTTGCATGACCTTAGCCAAACAAAATTTATTTAATAAAAGATAAAATAAAATGAAAAATGAAAATTTTTACAATACGATATTTGCAGTTACTGATATAAATTGACTAGTTTTATTCGTAGCATGAAAACAGAATTGGAAATAAGTACTTAATAAGTACCTCTTAAAAATGATTAAAAAGTAGTCAAATGAACCCACCAAATTTTTTGACGGAGGGAATCTATGTCCGGTATCCAGGCTAAATGATCCATCCTATCACCTGTGTTCTATCCCCTGAGTCGCTTGATTAAAATTAAAAAAAAGCAAAAAAAAAGGTTTTCACAAATGAAATAGGCTCAAAATTTCAAATCTAATTAATTATCTTACAACAAACTCTTTAGCAAAAAAGTAGGTGTCACAAATTAATGTTCCAGCATAAAAAGAGTGTTTTATAATGGGATCATTCTCATATTTCCCCAACAACTCTGTTATATAGTGGGCATGATTAAAATTTCCCAAACCCTCCATCGTTTTACATTGAATCAAGATCACATATCAATATCATAGTCGATTTAAATGACATGTCACAAATAGTTACACGAAGTACAGTTATCTTCAAAATATGGCAGACATCGGGTAATCAAGTGACCAGGTAATGAAGTTTAAATTGCATAGTAAACAGAGTTTAAAATAATAGAATAAAAATTTAAAATCAGATAACATAACAGATCATAAATTGGGTAATTATTAATAATAATAAAATTTAAGGATTCCCAAGTCAAAAGTGTCGTGCTAGAAATAGCAATAGTAACAACAGGAATGAGCTAGTTTCTGCTATGTATTGTTATGACTACAATCTTATGTCTGCAAGATTATATGCTTCACAATGCTAACCTGCATGAAGTGCTAAAAAGCTAGTCTATATAGCATAAGCATGATAAGCTATATACGAGCATCTTATGCTTATTTTCTGTTTAAGCTTTAACCAAATAGAGAAGTAGACACATTAACGAATTATTATATGCTTGATAAATAAGCTATGAAAATTTTTTTGGTATGAACAGCCAGCATGATGCGCAATAATTTAATTACTGCTAATACAAGAACTAATGAAATATTCAATAACATTACATAAAATATTATATTCAATAATACATAATATTACATAAAATATTATTATAATCAATAATACATAATATTGCATTCAATACTACATAATATTATATTCAATAATACATAATATTATATTCAATAATACATAATATCAAATTCAATAATGTTATTCAGAATATTAAATAATATTCTATCCAACAATTTGACTTTTAAAATTATCCTCCATTTGATTACTTAACAATTGGGACCACTCTTTCAGAGAAGGAGCCCCTCATAGTATTAAGCCAAATTTGAACTGAAAAAAGATTGAGTTTTTTTCTAAATATAGCAACCATATTGCCTTTTTAAACAATCTCTCTATAAGTATCTAAAACAATTGTACGCTTCAAACATATCAGAATAACTCAATATTACTAATATGTTATGAAATGGAGCAGATTTGAACTCAGAAATTATATTATTTATTTTATTGGAAGCAAAATTATTTGTTTGAAAATATCGCCTTTCAAAATAAGCTGCAGACAGCAGCTGGTAGGAAAAAACCACACGAATGAAACATTTTAGATTTTTAAAATAATAAGAAAAAAAAAAAGCAGCCGAGCTTTATGTAACGATGAACTAAACACATTCTTTAATTTATTTTTGGAATTTTAGCTGCATAGATGAAACCAATTTCGTTTCCATGACAAAATGGGTTAAAGAAAAGGAGCCAGGACGAGGATAATGTCGCAGTCACAAGTAGCAAGTCAACTGTTCAATGGGGAATCCATCGAAGTAGGCGTTTTCAAATCGAAGGGAAAGTTTCTGTCAAGGGAGGATGAGGTGGAGGGTTGAGGTAGAGGTGGTGGATGCTCAGCTCAAACTTTACGTAGCCTCGCGTTGATTGCGGTTGAAGCTCGGTCTGTAACTGTAAGTTACGGTGACTGTAGCACCCGGAGTAGATGTTCGGCTTGTACGTTGCAATGCTGTTGCGTCTGTGGAGGAGGTGGTGAAATCTCTGCTCAAACGTTGCGTAGCCTCGCATAGATTGCGGTTGTTTGGTCAGCCTGTCGATGTCTATGCGAGGCTGCGTAACGCTTGAGTCGAGCATCCACCACCTCTACCACAGGTGTTACAGAATTGTAACGTACATGCCGATCATTAACTCTGGGCTCAACAAACCCCTTCACTTACAGTTATAGGCTGAGCTTCAACCGCAGTCGGTACGAGGCTTCACAGGCTGTAGCTTCCAGGGGTGAAGCTTGGCTTTTACGTTGCAATGCGGTAGCATCCGTGGGGGTGGGGTGTATGCTAAGCTAAACGTTACGTAGTCTCGCATCGATTGCGGTTGAAGCCTGGTCTGTAACTGTAAGTTACGGTGACTGTAGCGCCCGGAGAAGAAGCTCGGCTTGTACGTTGCAACGCTGTTGCGTCTGTGGGGGAGGGGGTGAATGCTAAGCTCAAACGTTGCGTAGCCTCGCATTGATTGCTTGCTGTTTGCTCAGCCTGTTGAAGTCTTTGCGAGGCTACGTAATGCTTGAGTCGAGCATCCACCACCTCTACCACGGGTGTTACAGAATTGTAACGTACAAGCCGATCATCAACTCCGGGCTCCACAGCCCCCTTCACTTACAGTTACAGGCCGAGCTTCAACTGTAGTCGATACGAGGCTACGCTGGCTGTTGCTTCCATAGCTGAAGCTTGGCTTTTACGTTGCAATGCTGTAGCATCCGTGGGGGGGGGGGTATGCTCAGCTAAACGTTACGTAGTCTCGCATCGATTGCGGTTGATGCCTGGTCTGTAACTGTAAGTTACGGTGACTGTAGCGCCCGGAGAAGAAGCTCGGCTTGTACGCTGCAACGCTGTAGCGTCCGTGGGGGAGGGGGTGAATGCTAAGCTCAAACGTTGCGTAGCCTCGCATTGATTGCTTGCTGTTTGCTCAGCCTGTTGAAGTCTTTGCGAGGCTACGTAATGCTTGAGTCGAGCATCCACCACCTTTACCACGGGTGTTACAGAATTGTAACGTACAAGCCGATCATCAACTCCGGGCTCCACAGCCCCTTCACTTACAGTTATAGGCTGAGCTTCAACCGCATTAGGTACGAGGCTTCACAGGCTGTAGCTTCCAGGGGTGAAGCTTGGCTTTTACGTTGCAATGCGGTAGCATCCGTGGGGGTGGGGTGTTGAAGTCTTTGCGAGGCTACGTAATGGGTGAGTCGAGAATCCACAGCGGAGTCTTTTGTGCAAATGCTTCCTGAAAAGTTTAAAGTTCCACAAGTATCCAGTACCCAAGTGTTGGATATGCAATGACGAACCCGCATGTGACGAATCTCAAGGAAATGAGGAACTCAAGGGAATGTTGGATGGAGCCCAAGTGCCTTGTGATGAAACAGAAGTGTTGGATATGCCTCACACGTTAGATGAATCAGAAGTGTTGGATAAGCCTCAAGTGTTCTTTGAATTAAAAGTATTGGATATGCCTCAAGTGCTGGTTGAATCTCAAGAGCCCCAAGTCGTGTTCTTTAACGTGGATTTTTAACTCATTGCACCAAAGAATTATCAAGAATGGGACAACATCCGATACTTTTTAAAAAAGTTCTTTCAGAATCTTTGGAGGCATTGGATTTACGTACAGTTGTGAAACCCATTAAGAAAAGACAGTATCCATTTAATCCAGAAAAACCATTGGATGAGTAAAAAAAAACTCCTGTATAATGTAAATATTGCATAGTATTAAAAGTATTGTGTTGTATTGTAAATTTGAATGTATTGTATTATAATATAAATAAATAAAACCCTCTGGGTTATTTTTTTTTTCAAAACTGTTCGTCATTCTTTAAGATTTTATTTCTCGTCAAATGGGGCAAACAGAATGTCATAACATTTTGTGGACAATCAGAATGCCGCACGTTATAACATTTCATTCTTTTTCTCGTATATAAGGGGATTCCATCCATCACACCATCTAATATGTTTAGTCTCTCTAAAATGGATCAGATCATGAGAGAACAACTCTCATAATTATGATTTTTACTGACAGAACATAATTCTCGATTGTTTTCTATTCATGGCGCACACTGTCTCAGATAAACATGTGAGCAGAAGATACGTAAAAGTTTTTGTCAATATCATCAGTCGAAAATGCCAATGGCATAAAGAATGTCACATCTCCCAAGATTATGAATATAGCCTAGTACCGTGTCAATTTTTGTTGTTGATGAAGGGACTGAACCCGAAACCTGACAGAACCCTAAAAATCCTGCTATTTACTTTAAATTCAATTCATATGCTTTTATGCGAACTCAATAACTTACTTCATTTTCACGCAATTAATTAAATTAATCAATTTCAAAATTCATAAGTTGTCTTTCACCTTTTAAGTTTTACAAGGCAACCGAAGCACCTTCGTTTTGACAACACGTTCGTTGTTAAAGCGGCTTCCTATATTTCGTGGATAGGATATCAGTTAGACCTCAGTAAATCAAATAATAAATATATCTGAGATGACATCACTTCATTTATTGGATTCATTTTATGAAAATTCAATAATAATCAATCAGTTACAGATGCAACCAATAGGAATACGTTCCTATTGGGATAAGAATACGAATCGTCTAATTAGGATCAGTGGAAATGAATATTGATTGAATGATAGTGGAACACTCATCTAGTTGAGCCTCTAACTTGGACATCTGTATTTAAAAAAAGAACCTTTTAGTTGTTTGTATCTTCTTTACTGAATCCTACTATTTGTGATTTAAATTTTGGTTGATAAAATTATTAAGTGGCAAAAAACTAAACCTTTTTTATACTTCACTATCACTTTAAATAGGTTTTTATTATTTTATGTTTTTGTAAATGTACAAAAAAAATCGAGATATAATTTAATTTTTTTATCAAAATCGACATTTCGAATATTTTTCTCGTCTTATATCATTAACGAGTTAAATTACTTCTAATTCATTTATACTTATTTTTTTCACATATGCATTCCTTAAGTATAGTTTTAAATACCGTTGAGTTATTTTCCAAATCCATGTAATCGTTCATTTCTTTAAGACTTAAATATCAAAGAAATGTTTTTATAGAATATATTTTATAAACAAAATAATTTTCTTTTATTAATAAATATAAATTTTTAAGAAAAAGAAAGGATTGTGAATGAGAAGCAACAACAGGGGTGGTTTGGGAGCAGCTCGAACAGGAGGTGAAAAATCCAAGTTTATTAAATTTAGTGTTATTGCGTATTAGGAAATATTTCCCCCACAGAAAACAAGCTTATTTCCGACTGCTTTTATAATAATTTATGTATGCAAGCAAAGTTTATGGCACCATTCTAAAGAGTGATTTGAATAGAAACTCTTTAAACTAAAAAATCTAAAAGTTCAGTGATGCGAACATTTTTAATAAATTTTTTAAATGTCTATTGAATCACAACATATTACGACACTTTTTTACAAAAATCAAGTTTATTTTCTACTGCTACCGTTCGTAAATGTTAACCTATAAAGTGCAAGATTACGTTAAAATTCAAATGGATAACACAAATCGAAACTGTCATTCGTGAAAATATTTTTTTAAGCGCATAAAGCATAGCTACACGATAGGACACTTAAATTAAAAAATAAGCTATTGCGCCTAAATTTGTGATATTATGTTTGCTTTTGTTTCGTACTTGTTGCTTTTCCTCAGTTTTTTGGTAATTAATATCTGAAAAAGGCTTTGAATAATTTAAATCAAAAAATAAGCAATTTATAAATAGATTGTTGATTTCATAGCAAACGTTTTTTTAGAGTTTTGAAATATTTTTTTATTGAATGGAATTTTATTTTTGGTAAAAGATTTCTCTTAAAATGTCAATTTAGAACAAGTACAATTCACCAACTGTCGTATGGATAAGACGGATTCGAAAGAAAAAACACAGCCATAGATTTTCCACTTTAGCTGGCTTATAAATATATATATCATTTTAAATAATGTTTGAATATACTATTCGTAACACTATACTGATTGAATGCATAAATAAAGAAAATCTTTATTATAAAATCACATACAATTTACAAAGAAGAACAATGATGTAAGAGCAAAAGGCATCCATTGTACAATAAATATCAAAAATAAATAAATATGGAAAAATTCTCACGAATTTTATTTATGCTTACAGCATTGTTTGAAATTCACACATAATTGGACAATGAACGCTTCACGCACGTGGCGAAAGAATAAATACATATGAATCAAATGAAGTTAAAGGAATATTANACACATTGAATGCATAAATAAAGAAAATCTTTATTATAAAATCACATACAATTTACAAAGAAGAACAATGATGTAAGAGCAAAAGGCATCCATTGTACAATAAATATCAAAAATAAATAAATATGGAAAAATTCTCACGAATTTTATTTATGCTTACAGCATTGTTTGAAATTCACACATAATTGGACAATGAACGCTCCACGCATGTGGCGAAAGAATAAATACATATGAATCAAATGAAGTTAAAGGAATATTAAACCCCAGGAAAATTCTTTCGAGCCCAAATAGAACCATCCTCCAGAAAATAAAACTCAAATAGGAATCAACGAAGTTCATAATTTTCTTCCAAATGAGACTTTAGATAATGTTATTAGCTGTCATAACGGGCCATCAGTTTTCTCGGTTTGTTTGGTTGGCTTTTTAAGAACGACTGAGCTCCGACTGGACATCAATCATAGAAATCGCATTGCCACGTGGTATAAACAACTAATCGCTGTACATTAATTTATTTCGACATTTTTCTAGGCAATTAATATGAACTGAATATGCTTGCGAAAATTGCTTAAAATAGTGCGCATTGGTTGGATATACCATGTGATAAGATGTTAAATAGGATGAAAGTTCTATCACATAATGAAATGGTATGTGCAATGGATATATGAGTAATACTATTATGAAACGTAAATTTGAGCATTCAACCAAAAGCTGCACTGCACGGATTTTAAAGAGTTGTTTTAGACGTATGGAATAGCTATTAATCGACGCAGTTATCTTCGTCTGTTCCTTCAGAGCAATCCCATCGATTGTCGCACATTTTGTAGGGTGGTATGCATCTTCCTAAGTTACAACGTACGCCTTCGCATGCGTCGTTGAAAGGATGTTGGATATACTGAGAATCTGAAAAATATTTATGAGTTGAGATGAAATGGAAGCTATTTATGAAATTTTCAGAAATTTGTGGACTAAATTATATCGAAACAAAGTTGATAAATAGGTCAATATAAATGTGTAACATACTCTCGATATTTCGAACTAAAATCTAGTGATTAAAAACCACAACACAAACCATAAATCTTCCACAAATAGATTTATTTTAAAAAAAAACTATTTTAACAACGGCTTTGAGCAATCAATTTATGGTCGGTATATACAGCTCAAATGTTGAGTTTCTGTAAACTAGTTAATTTATTTAGAACGCGACTTAGCGTCGAACCCAGCTCAGAAGGTATGTAGAAGAATTTGGCTAAGCGAATTTGATTTGCTGAATTTATTATGATATTTATAGGTAATTATTTAGAGTATAAATCATTGAGCAGGTACAAACAGTCAAAAATTTATCGAAATTAACAAGTTACTTGTTTAATTTGCAACAAACAAAAATTAACAAGGAATCAAAATTTGCGGAAAAGTATGCAAAATCGTCAGGATACGAAAAATATAAACTGCTGCAAACAGATACCTGTTGACAAACCCCTTTCGCATCAATAGCCGCTTGGATTACGTGAAAAAATATATAGTAACTTGAAAAACCTTTGTTCGAATGATCTGATTTTCAATCGAATATAATGAACTAATAATTTATCTGCCATCATTGATTTTTTTTTAAAATTAAAATAAAAAAACAGATAAGTTAGTTTTTAGACAAATTTTGGGCCATTTCATAAACGTGAGTCGTAAATCCCTAAATATTTTCAATCAGGTCGGGGCTTCTTGCTCGCGAATTCCTAGCTGTTATTTTTAGAAGGACAAAATAAAACTGTTCTTTAGCTTTGGAATTAAAAAAAACTGTTCTTTAGCTTTAGAATTTAAAAAAAACTTGCGCCCTCTTGTTGAATGATTTCATGAAATGTCTTCTAAGAATTGCATACACTTATTTAAATTCATTTTTGTTTGCTATCCCACAAATAGGAGCTACTCCGGAGCTTGAAGCATTTAATTGTGCACACAAATTTACAGAAAATAGATCCATTTACTTAGCAATTTTTTAATTTATTTTTGCGTGTAAGTTACGAGAGTAAGTGAGAGTTGAGTGCAAGTTGCGACACACCTGTTTCCTATTTATCGCAAGGAAATGATGGCTTTCACTTAACGCTCGTGTGAATTTGGTCATTAAGATCAATAAAAGATGACCTGATGCGACGACAAACCTAGCTTTAAGAGCTTCTGAATAATAAGAATGGGGATAGCTGCTTATTCATCACTTTCCTTTACTTCAAGCTTCTTATACAATTATGCAAGAAATAGGAAAATTCGCCTTAGAGAACCCTGTTGTAATCTATGGCAACCTATGCTTACCATAGAAATTTGTACGGCAAGATACCATACACCTATAGTAACCATAGAGTTTGGTGTGGCATTTATATGGGAAGACACCATAAGCTGATGGCAACCATAGAAATTTGTACGGCAGGATACCATAGGCTTATGGTAACCATAAAGATTTGTATGGCATTTATATGGCAAGACACCACAAATCTATGGTAGCCATCGATATCTGTATGGTATTTATATGGCAAGACACTAATTGTTAAAAATTTGTAGTATCTATCTTATATAAAACGCTAATACGTACGTATGTATGTATCAATAAAACCGATGATACTTCTTTTCTCGCGCTGGCAACAGTTTTCATTTTTAATTGATTGGATTCGGCGCGCAAGAGCACGTAGTGAGCATCATATGGCTAATCCATGTTATATAAAACGCTAATACGTTTTAATTGATAGGCTTCGGCGCGCAAGAGCACGTAGTGAGCATAATATGTCTAATCGGGTGAATTCTCACCGAATTATCAAAAAAAATTCTCACAAAACTATCTTCATCGAAGCCGATGCTTTACATCCGGCTTTAAGTACTATTTCATATTGTTTTACAACACATGGTTTTAGCCCTCTGGTGGGAAAGACTTTAAAACAAAACTTACAACAGTTACTTTTCTCAACAACTGAAATTTAGAATAGAGTGATTAAGAAAAATATGTGAACTGTTTGCAATTTCAAATTAATATTGAAATGCACATGTTTAGAATTTTCTACAGTGAAAAGTTTCCGAACTTCAGTGTTCAAAAAAGTATACAAAAGCTAGACGTTAAGAACGTATCCAATGGGCGAGCAAAGCGAGCATCGGATTGCGAAGCAATCCGAAATGAACTGCGAAAACAGTTCCGGGGGTTAGCGAGCGCCAGCGAGCAGGGGGCGAAGCCTCCTAGTAATATTTTAATACCAATTCGTATATTCTTACTTTATTCTGAATATAACTCCAGTATGATCACACAACTATTTCTAAATTATAAGACGGTGAAAAGTGAAATCTTAAAAAAAAATGCCATACCACGCGAGAAACTCTTAATGGCGAATTTTCTTTCCTCAACGTAAATAATTAAAACTTAAAAGCATAGAAAAAGTTCTAAACTTTCAATTACCAACGGAGATTATACAGAATTTACCAGGTGAAGTTTCATCCGCGTTATAGCGTTATCTTAAAAGAGGAGTATTTACTTTCAGACAAATTGATTCATTTTGGACAGATGATTGGATTAAGGTATGCGACTAGTTTCGACAACTTTTTTTAAATATTAATATAAAATTTTTAAGAACTAGTTTGTTTTATGTGTAAAAACTTGCAAAACTAGCAATAAAAACTAATATTTTATTTTTGTTTTTTAAATGGCTATTTTTAGGCAAAAATAAGGCATTTTTTTGTAGATACGCTAAGCACTGTAAAAAAAATATTGTAAAAAATCATTCGATGATTTTATTTAGAAGGTTATCAACTATGTTTTGAACTATTATCTGAAAAGCTAGTGACTTACTATTCAGTTAGGAATCAATGCAATTGAAAAAGCAAATTTTTAAAAATTTTCACACTTGTCTTTGCGAAAAAAATGCATAAAAAATGAATTTCTACTTTTTTCTCTTAGCCTGTATTTCAAAACTTGTGTGCTATATTCATAAACACTCATGAAAAATTTTAGACAATTATACTAAAATCAACTTGAGATATCCTGTTTAAGGTGGTGTAAGATGTGAAAACATCTGATTTTGAGATAAACCAACTTAAAGACTTGAAAACGTTAGTCTAATCACTGTTATCACCTTGCACCAAAACTGCTATTACTTTGTAAATAAATGGAGAAAAAGCAAAAGTAAAGTATTTTCAGAAAGCTTAAATTACAGGGATTTCAAATTTATAATAAACTCAATTTCAGAAAAATCATGTTTTTGCACTTGTCAGATGAGTAGTGTTTGATGGAACACACCCGGTTTAGCAACTGATAAAGTAGCATCGATATTCAAATTTGAAATCCGCGTCATTTTTTAAACCATCTAAGTTCAGTGAAGGCTACTGAATATTTGGAATCTGATGTCAAAAGGATTACCATAATTATTACCTTCGAAAGTGGATTATTTTATTTTCCTGAAAGAAAAACTAAATTCATTTAATAAAGGGGGAGTTTCTTTCCTTCGTAACAAATTTGACGACTATAAGTGTTTTATTCATAGTACTTTGAAAATAGACAACGATGGTATCAGCAGCTCGGTGTTCCAAGCAAACAAGCTTAGTCACAATTAAATATTTAAACGTCGCTATAAATGAGGGGTTTTTTTTTAACAGCAAGCACTGAACTTATCGTTCCTCGCTACGGAAGGTGCCAAGAGTGTTGCTCATTTTGCGTTGCCTGGTGAGCATCTTTGTAGCAAATGTCAAGGAGAAAAGCAACATTATCCACGCCACACTGCCGCAGATACCCGTTCATAGGGTGGGCCGCATTCACATATCCCTAGCAACAGAGAACAACAAACAGAAAAATGTCTATGCTCTGAGAGGGATTCGAAACCGCAGCCATTGGCTAGTAAAGCACGCTTTTTAAAGACTATTTTATTTATTGACTTTCTGGAGATATTTGGTATCAGGAAAATTATAAAGCGTAACTATGCCATAAACAAGAACACGATTTCATGAATAAAACAAGTCTTTCCCATAAATGTAGGCTGTGTCTTTTTACGGGTGTTTGAACTTCCTTTTTGTCAGGGCTTGTAAATAATTATAGGACTTTAAAATCACCAAAAGGGGTACAAAGATCCCTCACGCCTTGTCCAAAGGACAATGAGGGCATATAAATACCTAAAGAGCAGGCGAGCTAATTCAATCCTCTAGAATTGTTTCGCTTAGTAAAAAAGGAACGTTATAAATGACATTTTGGAAAAAATCTCGCCGAAATTAGACAATAATTTATTTTACCAAGCTTTGATTTATTCTACCAGATTTCAGAACACAGTGAAAGTACTATGCGAGTAGTTTTTAGTGGAAGAATTTTCCAAGTGCATTTAGCAGTGGGCAGTTCTTTCAAAAGTCTCTCTTTTTTTGCAGACAAATAAATGATTAGATAAATGATTTAAATGAATTATGATTTTTAAGATTTCGTCAATTGGAAGCTTGTGAACAGAAAAAGGAAGAAAATCTTTATTCATGCAGATAAAGGGAGAGTGTGGGTAGTTCACTGAAATATCGTCTAAAATCTTCAAGCATTCGAACAATTTCAAATATAAAGGTACCTCCTAAGTAACCAGATATGGCAACAACAGCTAAAATGGCAGTATTATGAAGGTACCTCCTAAGTAACCAGATATGGCAACAACAGCTAAAATGGCGGTATTATGAAGGTACCTCCTAAGTAAACAGATATGGCAACAACAGCTAAAATGGCAGTATTATGAAGGTACCTCCTGAGTAAACAGATATGGCAACAACAGCTAAAATGGCAGTATTATGAAGGTACCTCCTAAGTAAACAGATATGGCAACAACAGCTAAAATGGCAGTATTATAAAGGTACCTCCTAAGTAAAAAGATATGGCAGCAACAGCTAAAATGGCAGTATTATAAAGTACCTCCTAAGTAAACAGATATAGCAACAACAGCTAAATTTAATTGAATGAAGGGCTTAGTGGCACAAAGTCCAACAACAGCTAAAATGGCAGTATTATAAAATACCTCCTAAGTAAACAGATATGGCAACAACAGCTAAAATGGCAGTATTATAAAGTACCTCCTAAGTAAACAGATATGGCAACAACAGCTAAAATGGCAGTGATGATGAGCGCTATGGCCGAAACAAGAGCAGCGGTGTTGCAGCATACCCTCCGCCGTCGTTTGCGACTACGTCTCGGACGTCTCTTGTCCCACACTAGGTAGGGGGGGGGGGCTTGCCTTCCCTCCAGTTCTGGTACGAAAAAGCATAGGGAAGGTAATCTTCTGGGAATGACGTGAAGGCTAGATTGTCTAGGCGCTCCTGCGAAAGCGAAATATATAAGGATTATTATATAGGCATGTCTTGTTAAGTATAGTATGATAATTTAACAATCTACTCTGGACAGTCTAACAGCTACCCCACGAAACACAGCTAGGCATTGTTTTAAAATAGGAATTTTGAAGATGTTTACCTCTTTTGTTGGTTAAATACATAATCTATGTTGTAACTAATACAATGAATATGTACTTTCGAATCTCAACAAGACATGCATATAGAAATTAGAAAAATATAGCACATTGTGTAGTAAGTAAAAAAAAATATAGTATATATTGTTACGAATAAAAATTATATTTAAATACAATACAAATTAATCTGTCCTGTAAGGAATAAAATTCTATTGATATTTTCTATTCGAAGTTAGATGCGTTCTTCAAATTAGTAGAAGAACTATTTTTCTTTTCTTTTCTACATTTGTCATGGTACTGAATAATGTCATCGTTATGATTTGTCTGATCATAGTTGTATGCCATGCAACATAACGATTCATCATTGCTCAGAATGTCAAAAATAAAACTTTAAAATCACGAAAATTGAGTTGAACTGTCTTAGATTGCCCTATTTTGAAGACTGTATTCAATTTTACGAATAAATTATTATCTAGGGACTTTTGTGTATTCAAATATATAATATGTGATTTTATTTTACCTAACAGAAAAATAGATTTAATTTCTTGATTGTCATAATTTCTGAAAACAAAATTTTAAAAAATTATTTAATTGAAAAAAAGTTTAGAAAGGCTAATTATTTTATATTTAAATGATAAAGATATATTTTATTTCGTAAGCGTTTGTCATGACATTATAGGCATTACATATTTCTTAGCTTTTTAATTTCCTTTCCTTCAAAAAATTTATATTCATATTTAATCATTCCTAATCCCTTTCTAAGTAAATAAATCAGCAAAATTTTTTTTCAATTTCATAGCGAGTGAATACAAATATTTCTATTCTTAATTAATGTAACAATTAACAACTTATTTCAATGCAAGTGCATAAATAATTATAATTTAATGCCATGACTACTGAGTACCGAAATTTAGTTTTAACCTTTCTTTCCTGAACTACATTAGACATTAGCCTAAAAGTCCCTATTAAGTTTACTCTCATTTTTAACGAACTCTTCAGCTTTAAATCTTCGGACAATTGGCTTGACTTTTGGCAGTGTGTATTTTAAATAAAGAGCCTATAATGGATCTCTTCCTGTACTTCAAAAGAGTCGATTAAATACACACTTCTTAATTGGCATTTAATCAGGCAGGTCGCCGGGGATTTATCTCCCATGGCATGTTCCTATTTATATCATTATTCAAAATTTATTCTTTTACTCAAAATGTTATATGGATAAGATATATTTTTTTAAATTTCGCAACTCAAGCTCTGTATTATTACTTTACGAAATAAAAGTTTTATCAGGATCATTATCCTATTTTTCTCATCTACAATTTATTCTATTTTCAGCATAATATTGTCTACAATTATTATGGGAAGCATCATCCACCTGTCCTCTACTAATCTTTGAAGTCTAAGTATCATAATCCTGTTTTTCTTGTCTACATTTTATTCTATTTTCAACATATATTCCACCATAATCAACAAAATTCATCTGCTTTAATTAGGTACCAGCACCAATGCGTAATGAAATTTTCATCACAAATGAGTCATCTGCACAAATTTTAATTGTTTTTCATTATAGCATCATCATCATAGTTGGCCAGACAGCCCGATGTGGGACAATACCTTCCTCTGAAGATTTTTCCAGAACGAATTCCGATTTATCTTCGATCTCCAATTCATTTCATTAATTGCAAAAAAATCACACTCCACCGAATCAGCTCATCTGAAACGCGGCCTTCCCCGTTTTCTTGTTCCAGTGGGTCTAAAAAGCAATGTCTTTTTTTATTGTCTTCACTCATTCGAAACACGTGGGTCATCCAATTCATTCTATTTATTTTTATGTATTTAACAATATCAGGTTGCTTATAAATCTTGTACAGTTCAAAGTTAAATCTCCTTCTCCAGTTATTGTCTTCATTTATACTCGCAAATATTGTGATAGCGTCAGTAATAAATCTTACTAATAGTGTCTAAAAAATAGTTCCAGCGACGACAATTTGAAATTGGTAAAATCATTTCTTCTAAATGTGTCGAAAAAAAATAATAAATTTAAATACTGTTAGTAGAAAATATCAGTGAAAACGTTATCTAAATTTATATAAATAAAATATGCTTGCATTTTTACGAAGAAATAGAGAGAGAAAAATACTGCATGCAATAATGTTTCGGCTTACAAATGTAACTCGACTTGAACGACTGAATATAAAATATTTTCTCATGATAAACCAAGTTAAAAAAAAAAAAAATTCTAACATCGAAAAGATTATCGAAGATTCGAAAAATATTATCCTCAAAAAGAAAAGTGATAAATTCGTTTCTATTCTATGCAACATTGCGTTTTTGAAAGAAATGAAGGTAAAAAGAAAAGAATACATTCAAATAAGTTATTCTGAAAAGAAATTTTACGAATTTACATTCTCAAATCTCTTTAAAATTTAATGCGTTTAAGTGGAATCGAAAAATCACTGGTGAAAATTTTGTGCATGTAATGATTCACCGCGTTTTATATGAACAGAAAAAAAAGTACTTTATTACGATTTATTGACAGAAACTAAACTAAACTTTAAGGAAAAATAGTTCTTATAATATTTGAATTTAAATCATTAGAAATATTTTGTTATATTTGTTTTTGTGTTATTTTTAAAGTTAAATTTTATTTTAGGGCTTTTCTAAGCTGCAAAAACTGGAGAGGGGGGTAAGAAAATCTGATTGCCCCAAGCAACTAGATAATATATGCTATACATATAATAGGTATATATGCAATCTTCGTAAGAGAGAAAACGCCATTTCACATCATTTAATTCATAATTTAAATTTCTTTGCAATTTTTTGTAGTTAATGCTGCACATTTTGATCATAAATATTTTTTACCCAAAAACTGTTGTCAATAATTTGCAAATAATTATTTCTGGGCCTTAAGTTTTCATTATATTAGTAAGAAACAGAAGTTTTTTTTTTTTTTAATTTATGAGCCACGGCATTTTTTGCTAACGATCGCTCGCCAAACTTCACAACGGCTAACTCAATTCTCGTGATCTTATTCGAGTTTCCCTTAGTTGTACTCACGTTTGTCTCACCTTGAGCCGGCTCAGGGTACAGAGCGCTTACCTCCCAATGAGGTGGCCCGGGTACGATTCCCAGCGATGGCTGGTCGATACGAATTTCGCACCTGACTGGCACCTGTGCTGGTGTTGAATTTCCTCAGTGGTAGACGGATCATGGTTAAGTCCCCTTGCCATTAGGCTAACCGTAGAAGTTTTTCGTGAACACAAATGCAAGTTATTCCATCAAAAATTCCTCTACGAGGGAAATTTTCCAATACCTGATCCAAGAGCTCCTTTGTTTTTTGAACTGGGTTCGAATTACAAAGCTACGGAGTTGAACATTGGTAGTTGTAAACTCAAAATTGACTCTGCGACGGTATTATTAATGGAATAAAATATCATCACTTTTATTCTTATACTTCTTTTATACTTTATTTTAAGTGTAATAAATGCTACACAACCCTGATCCCTATTCTATAAACCAGACTTCGCTAATTCCGAAGTGAAAAGATTCCTGGTAGAATTTTTGTAAAAATTGCTAAGATGATCCCTTTGAAAATTAAGTGAGCTTGTGTGAGAAACGGTGAGTGTAAGAGAGGTGACAATACACACTTTTAATATATTCAGGATTCAGGAAACTTGTTGCTCAAAATAGAATAATAAAAATTTTAAGAAAAAGAGTAGTGAGCATTTAGATGACCTATCCAGATTATCAGAGCCCACGCTAAGCATTCGACACCTCGCCTAATGCGATAAAATCGTAAAGTTGGCGAATAAAATTGTGTTTTGAAGAGAGTATTGGCAAATGATTTTTTACACTGGAAAGAAATTAAAATTACGTCAAATTGATTTTTTTCTAAACAATTCAGGATTTTTTATTCGATTACAGTAATTTTCCGTAGATCCGCCGTATAACCAATTAGAAAGTGGTCCAAATAATAAAAGCTTGAAACAAACTATCGTAAAATAGCTTCCTATAGGAAGAAAAAAAATTTATCATAAGAAATTGTTGAGATGTACGTTTGGCGAAGACTTTTGAAAATTGACAATAATGCAGTCAATTGCGACACGACTTCCAAACATACACTGTTAAATTGTAGGAACACAGAAAAGTACAGAAAAATTTTTTATATATTTTACTAATAATTTTTAGGTGACTTAATTTAATTATCCCGTAAATAATTACAGAAAATTGTAAAAAATGTTGATTAAATACTTAATTAACATGTGTTTACTTTGTATAAATTATCTGTTAGTTACAATATAATGTTACAAAAAAAACAGTAATTTATAAATGTAATCATTCTTTTAAGTCTCACAGTGGACTGATCGTTAAGACACGGCTCCCAGCAGATCACCGAAGTCAAGCATCACTGGTTACGGTCAGTGTGCGGGTCGTTAACCACTTGGATCAGTCTGCGTAGGGGCCGAGGGTGTGCTGTATTGGTCCTCGTTAAACTGTTCTACCGTAAAGTGCTCGACTTCACGCACAGGTTGTCGGGCTACCGAAGAGGAGGTGCCATCCCCTCAGCAGAGGATCAAAATTGTGATGGCATGTCTTCGAATCATCCTCAAGGATGTTTCCCAGACCGTCGCCAATAGTCCATTGCGCAGCTCTAGTGCGACGTAAATGAACTACAACAACTACAACATTCTTTTAAAATTCCTTCATCTAATTTAAATTTTGCTCCTAATAAATTAACCGAGCAGTGAAAAAAGAACTCATTTAATATTTTGGATAATGCTGTTATGAACTGCTTACGCTATTCTATCGCAAGCTTACTTTATCTATGCGACTCACAGTGAGACCAGTGGTTGGAATTAAAGCACTAGAAGTAGTGAAACTACTGTAGTCGCTACTTATATAGAAATTCGTTGTGTAGTGTGCTATTTTTTTAAACATTGATGTAGTAAGTAGTACGACACAAAAAAAAATAAAACAGTAGTTTGTAGAGATTCCAGGCAATTACTTTTAAAGTTAATTTAGAAAAAAAACACAGTTTTAACAGCAACTAATTTGACGGGAACAAATCTTCGCGGGTCCGTCAGTGGATTCGTTGAAAATGATTCTGTTGCTACAGTTGATTGTTAACAGAAATTACGCATTTAAAATAACATGTAACTAATATTTAAACCAGCCATTGCGAAAAATAGATAACTGATCACTAAGGTCACACTTTTACATGCGAATGCACATTCGTGAAACACTGATGATTTCAAAGGAAAGGAACGTATTTTTAGTGTACTTAATTTCTTAGAGGAAATAAAAGAGCATTAAAAAATTACAAGTATTTGATAATTTCGCTTTTTTGAAATTAAATATTCGCCGTCGAAAAAGGCATTAAAAAATGAAGGTTATTCGAAAAAATTCGAAAAAAACATTTTTGACTCACAAACTGGCTATTGTAAACATGAGTAAAAATTTCTTAATTATTCCCTTACATTTAATGTAAGCCAATATTTTATTCAAAGCAATTTTGAGCATAAGAATAAATTAAGTTCTCCAGCAAAGTTCGTCTCCTTAAAGTAGTGAGAAGTAGTGTTACTACAGTTCCAAAATAGTTTCTAGTTAACTACATTTGTAAATTTAACTACTAATATTGTTTTGGAGATTTGAATTTTATATTTTAAATCACTGAATTCAACTTTAGCTCTCTGGTAAATGAATGGACATTTTACCAAAAACATGAGATCACTTTAAAAGCACTACAAAAAGAAAAGTAGTAAGCTGACAAGAGATCTTAAGAAACTAAAAAACTGGTAGTAAAATTTATTTACGAATATTTGAAGACTAACTGCTTTATCATTCCGAATTAATACTCTTCGAAGAGAGAGATCCGTCTCAGGGATTTCGATCGCAATGCTTGAACACGACATCTGAGGAAACGACCCATTATATGTCTTTCCCCTCTCCTCTGCTCTCTCTTCCTCTTCCCTGTTGTATAGAATGTACTACGATATTTTCCACTTTCTAGATATTTTCCACATTCAAAATATTTCTAAGTAAATGTCAAAAATATTTTTTTTTTAATTTCCACGACGCCTTCTTTTAGAACTATATTCAATATAGTTTTCAGTTGCATATAGTTTCCCAACTTAAACATTTTTTAATAAATTTGAAAATGAAGACAGAAACTAACGTACTGCCTTCTCCTATGATTCTCCACACCAGTGTTGCCATAAGTAAAGAATTCTGTTCTACTCAAAACTGTAGCCCATTTCGATCGGCGATTCTCCAACAGCAATAATTTTTTTTTCTCGACTTGCAAAGAGGTGAGTTTTTAAATGTTTTCTTAGAAAATTTTCTACAATTTTTTAAATTTTTTTGGAACGCAGATTCTTATTGAATCAATGCATGCATTACAAACGCAGGCACACGTGATTTATATGAGCAAAAAATTCCCTCCGTAGTATCTAAACACTTGTGCAAGTTAATGCAGTAGACAAGTGTAGTGAAGGGCTGGGATAACCTGGTCGGTAGGGAACTGGGCCCATGTCCGAGAGTTCGTGGGTTCGAACCCCGCCGGTCGAAGACTCCCCGTGTAGTAAAAAGGAGACTGATGCACGTTAAATCTGTCGAGTCGCAAAGTACTGCATGTTCCCATAACAAATCAATCCTCTGGGGGTACTGAATTGAAGATTGATCGTTCTCTGATTCAGGTCAAAATTACATTCTGTGATTGTATGAATGGGTCCATCCTATAAATGAGCGTGACGTATGGGTGTGGCAGAACTTGAATTCTTATCCATAGATGGCGCCACTGGAAAACAAGAACAATCGCACCTCTATGCCGTAACAGGCATACGAAAATAACAACAAGTGTAGTGAAAATGGTTGCAGTAAGGCTATTTTCACAGCATGTGATTCATACACCTCCATTGAAGGAGAATGAGAACCCGCAGTAAATCCACTAATTAAGTATTTCTCAACATGCTACCGCATTGGCAAATCGCAAGCGCATTTGTCCATATGTGCGAATCGGATGTAGTGGAAATGACGCTTCTTTCATTTACGTATGAACGATATGAATTGAATACAGTGAGAATGGTCCTCATGCTTACCACCCACGCGCTTTAATAAATGTTACTCAATACTTGTCTTCTATAAAATAATTTGTATTTTCGATTAATCGTCCTCTGAAGAAGTAGTTCCGAAATAAATATGAAATAATGGATACGGAGCTCCATTTTCTGTTTTCCATTATTAAAAGGGAAATCCCATATAATTATGGTCAATCTTTGTAGTGTACCAGTTTAAAAGTTAAACTGATGTAAAGAAAAACAGTGAGACATTTAATCCTTCATTGTTGTGTATAGTTCCACTTAATGATGTGAGCCTGACATCTTAATGAGAAACATCCATGCAAAATAGAACTAAATTTTACCTCAAAAATTCCAACTAAGGTAGATAATATAGATAAGTACTTATATATTAATGAATTATAATGTTTCTAATTGTATATTTTGGGAATAATGTATAAATATATTTTAGAAATTAGGTTCATTTTGAGAATATCGGAAGTATTTCATTATCTATTACCAAATTATGAGTTGAATGAATAATTTTTGCTTTAAATGAAGCTAGTTTTAATTTTATTCATAAGCATGCAGAAGTATCATCAATAGCGATTAGAGTCCGATTCAAGAAGCTCCCCACATCATCAATCACAGCGATCAAAACCTACCAGGTCCGTATTAAAATAACAGGAAGTTATCTTTTATAAAGACAGTTTTAAAAATAAAAATAGCCATTGACACCTTTGTTTACATTTAAATTTTTTATATTTATTTTCAAAACTTTAAAGCAACTTATTTATATTTGGATATTAAATGGTCCATATGGTATTCAATTCAATATATAGTGGAATTTAAAGTTCAAGTACACGTTTTAAATTATTGTTTGAAATCATGTTTAAATGTATCCAACTCATCTACATTTCACATTTGCTTGCCAATAACGTATTTTTCTACAGATTACTGAGTATTACTTTCTGGTGATCCAAAATGTATTCTAGAACAGCAGACCACCTATGATTTCAAACATCAATACTTAGAACGGAAGTTTTCAACTTTTAAGTGTCCAAGAATTGCAATTGAAAGCACAGTATTATGATAAGCTGCAATGCATTCTAGATTCTTTGGAGGAGATTTTGACTTTTTATCATAATTGGTGTCATCTTAATCATGTTATGCATCATTGAATTTAATAAAAAATAGTTATTTTTACTAGTTATATTGCATCTTTAAAAAGTGTCCAGATTAAAGCAATTTAGTTTGAGAGCAAGTAATGCAAATATTTAAAATTTATATAAAATCAAATCTTTATAAATTAAAGGACAAGAATAGTAATTCTCAGCAAATATCTAAAATAATGTAAATAGATATTGCCGTTTTTTCTATAGAAAAATGAATAAGCTACTTGTTCAGTATATATTTTGAAGATGTCTTTATTTAATTATCTCAACAAAAAAAAAAAATTTTAATTTTTAACATCTTATTTCATCCACCTACAAATACATTATTTTTCACTGAAATACCTATACTTTTCTTGTCCAACATTTATCTTATTAACACTTATAGTATTGTTTCTATGTATTAAATTAACTTTTGATCTTTAATTGGGATTTTTATAATTGACAAAAAGTATAATTCATAATATTCCCTCACTAATGGTGATTCTGAAGGTGTCAGATTGATGGCATAATTTAGGTAGAAACAGTACACATGTTTAGTTAAAACCTTTCACTATCTCAAAATAGTCTATTTGTAAAGAAAGATCCAGAAACTCACCAAAATGCTCAGTGAGAGAATTGGGGCCTGTCTTTTAAAAAACAGGTGTTCACTTCTAGCTCTGTTGACATATGAGATAGAATAAAGAAAATCTGTTTGGAAACTTCTGCTATGATTTTTGATAAATTTAAAACTGTATCTATGCACTTCAGCATAGGTATAACAAGTTTCTTTCAGGGTGGGAGCTTTTTAAAAGAAATACCTTATTAAAAAAAATTTTTAAACAGTTTTAAGTTGCAGTCTAGTTTATAAGAAAAATAAATTTAATGAATTTCTAAAGAAATTTAAATTGTTTGCTTCTTTTAAGATTTTAAATAAGGAAGTATAGTGGTACTTAATTTTATAAATTTGATAGAAATGAAAGTTATTTGCAGTTGTAAAGCTAAAATTAAATTTTTTATTATTACATTTTGATTGATATGGGCCTGCAAAAAAAAAGACACTGTGGGTTTCCAATTTGAAACCAATGAAAAATGAGATATATAAAATATCTATTATTTGAAATGACAAATTTAAGTATGAGCTATATAGTTGACATTTCTTATAGGGACCATCCTTAACAATAACAGTCACCCTGGTTCCAAAACGGAATCCTGTTATGTCTGGGGACCACAGAACTGTTATTAAAGGAGCTCCAAGTCAGTATGTGAAATTAAACGTTGGTGGATCTTTGCATTATACAACTATAGGAACATTAACCAAAAATGATAGCATGCTTAGAGCTATGTTTAGTGGTCGCATGGAAGTTTTAACTGATTCTGAAGGTATCTTTCATTATTATATTTTTCAAAAAAACATGTTGAAATATGTTATTATATTATTAATAATTGTTTAGGTCTGGTACGATATGATTTTATATGAAAACATAAGTCTTAGTATGTAATGTTTTTTTTTTTTTTTAATTAATAATGTGCTATTTTTATAACTGTTGTGAATTTGTGGGGGATATATCCGTAACATGATTTGTTGCACCGACTAGAATCACCATGGTGCCAAATAGATTTTAAACTTTCAAATTTTAAAATATAAAAAAAAACTTGTAGATCTTTGGTCGGGAGTGGCTATAAGTTATACCTTTCAAGTTGGTGTTGGTCCCTTTCTGTGATGTTTTTTTTTTTTCTCTCAGGCCGCTGCCTGGAATTTGCCAAATNTTTTTTTTTTTTTTTTAGTTTCTTTCGGACCACTGCCCGAAAGTTGCCACAGATCATGGTATGGAAATCTCCCCAATTTGTATTCATTATTAGGCTAAACTTAGTCTTTTTTTTAGTTATATATCTATCTTAAGGCTAATTATTCCTTAATTCGAATAAAATTTTTCCTAAAGGGGGGGGGGAGATAGAACATATAGATTACTTTGTAAAAATATTTTCAATTTAAAAACAATAATGTTCAATATTCTTTATTAATTTAGCAATTATTATTGTCAAAGATTATTTTAATGTATCATTTAAAGTTGGTTATCTGTTATTTTTATTAAATTATCCATTACAATATTTTTGCTTTCTTTTTTCAAATTCAGGTTGGATATTAATTGATCGCTGTGGTAGACATTTTGGTACTATTCTCAATTTTTTACGTGACGGTTCTGTTCCCTTACCGGACTCAACTCGAGAAATAGCAGAACTCTTAGCTGAAGCGAAATATTATTTGATTCAAGAACTTTCTGAGTGTTGTGAATCTGCTTTAAGAAAAAGAGAAATGGATCTTGAACCTATTTGCAGAGTTCCACTTATTACTTCATCCAAAGAAGAGTTGATGCTCATTAATTCTTCAACTAAAGTAAACAATAAGCCCTTTCAAATATCTTGAAATAAAGATTCCAATTTGTTTAAACTACTATATGTATTTAATTTCTATTTATCTCTATCCATGGTTGACTTCAAATACTACTTTTGACATTACAAGTCTCAAAACCTGGTTAAAACAGTCAAAAGTCTAAAATGATTTTATAATGATAGATTTAATTATAATTTCTTCTGCTTATACTAATAAATTATTATTTTATCCATAATTAAAAGATTTTATTTTATTTAGGTTTATTTGTACTAAAGTACATATTTTTAATTATATTATTTATTTTTTTCTAAATCTTTCTAATTTAAAATTTTGTTATTTTAATACAGTTTAAATATAATTGAATTTAAGAAATTTTTTCGAAAAGTCTTCTCAATTTTCAAATTTCAAAATCTTTTCAATTGCTCATGTGAATTTATCTAATTTTAACTGGGAATAAATATCTATTTTTTAAATGTTTATATTTGATTCCTCTTCTGCACAAATTTATATAACAAATAAATGTGATCAAATTCAATATGATATGATCAAAAATGTCGTAATTGCTCTATTTTAATCTTGTTACAGTATTCCTGTTATAATCATGTGCTGAAAAAAGGAATGAGATGTTACTCGAAAATTTATTTTTATTATTATGCTCATGTATTTATTTTTAAAAATTATCAGTGTAAACAATTTTGTGCATATGTTTTCATTTATGATTCTAATATTTTCCCAATACAAATTTTAAATAACTTTTTATGTAACATTGCATTATTTATTAGAATATTGTTATGTTTAACGCTTGCTTAGGTTGAGATAAATGACAAAAAAATATTTTATTCTTTATTTATTGATAAATCATTATTACTAAAGCATATCATTAATTTACAATTTTATCTGTATTTGTATAAATCTAATTTGAAATTTTTACTTATTTTCATTGTACCATTGTTTTCATTTTTTTTTTTAATTAAAAAACTTTACCTTAAATGTTTTCTTTTACCAACTATTAATATATATATATAATTAACTTCTGTCATCATTTTTTTTCAGCCTGTTGTGAAATTGCTGATTAATCGACATAATAATAAATATTCTTATACAAAGTAAGTTTTCCAAAATCATTTGCATTTGTGATGTATTTTTACTGATATGATTGAAAGCTCATAGTCAATATTCAGTAAAAATAAATTAAAGATTTGGAGAAGAAAAAAAAATTTCACTTTCTTATTATAGTATGAATATTATTATTCATACTAAACCAAACACAGTCCAATTAGGGTTTAAAACAGAAATTAACCAGTGTTTCGTTGATTTTGTATTGTTAAGGAATATTTTTTCCTGCTGTAATGACATGTTATGAATTTTCTACCATTAAGAAACATCTGTATAATTTAAAAATGGGCATAATAATACTATAGTACTTCATAATACTATCATGTTATTTGTAGTTGATAGTGCCTATGACTTATTTATTCTACATAAAGAAAGTTTTATGTAATGTTCTGTTTGAACTACTGATTTAAATGCTAACTGTATAATATACATATGCGTGTGTGACAGTACTTTAGCCAAGGTAAGCTGAGCCTAGAAAACCCCGAATTCTTCAGATTGGAGCTACTTAAAAATAAATAAAAAAACAAACTGTCTTTATACCCACCAAATAGATTTTTTCACATCTTATCATTTCCTGTCAATTTTCTTTGCAATTATTAAACCTACTTGCTCTTTCAAATTATTAATTTTTTGTTTTATAGATTTATGTGTGTATTTTTTTATACAAAATTACATGGAAAAATGCATATTTCAGTGATCAGTAAATTGTATTTCAGTAAATGAACTAAATACAAAAAAAATAAAAGCACATGATTTAAAAATTTAAAAAAAAAAAAAAAAAAAAAAAAAAAAAAACATTTCTGTATTATGCATACACATTGCATAATTTATTTGAAGTATAAACCCTTCAGGGTTAGGAAAAATACATGAACTGATGTATACTGTGTGTATCCAAAATTTCAAAATTAATGTGTTTTTAGACAACGAATGCATTACAAATTTTTCTGTTTTGATCATTTTAAAAGTGTATCAAAATATCCCCCATTTTTTGTAGGATTTCTTTTATAGACAATACCTTTTTCATCTACGGTACCTTTTGCACTCAAATAAAAACATACATTTAAAATTAACATTTTGAATATTGAACCCATAATTTTGTAGAAAACCATAATTTAGAATAACAGTTGAAAGCCAAAACATCTAATATAATTGCTCGATAATTTACTAATCAGATCTGAAATGGAAAATGTTTTTTTAATTTTTGATTAGTTCAGTTCAAACTGGGAAATCGCTCTTAGGTTATGAAAAGCAGAAGAATTTTCTATTGTGCTTAAATATTGAATATGATGTTGATTTTCTCACAGATAGGAAATGAAGAGTACCGGTTTGGTATCCTTAAAGAAGTTTTATTTAAAAATTTTGTTTTACTCCCTTAAAGTATAAATCTCATTTTTCTTTCTAATAAAATTGCTAAAACAGAAAGTTATACTTTTTTGAAATTTTATTACTATGCAAGAGTTTAAAATTATTCTATATGTATGTTAATGTTTTTAATGGGCAGTACTTCCTTGACTTATCAGTAGTCATGTTCATTAATTTGCCCTATAGACATGTCACATGTTCTGTCTCATTAATTTGTCACATATCTGTTGTGTAAACACAAAATAGCTCAAACAGTTTAACCTTTTAACTGTCAAGTTATTTTAATGATTTGGCTACTTAAATTGCCATTTTTTTTATTGGAAAAATCAAATGTTTAATACAAAATAAAATATACTTAGTAGTTAAAAATGGATATTTTGAAACATGCAAGTTTATGCAGCCGCTGTATATTTGCTTGAGGCGGCTGCCACTCAGTAATTTAATTATTTTCAAAAAAAAATAATAATCTATGTAACATTTCAAAGAACTGGACTCTATTTTGCAACAAATAAAATGCTGTGCGCTTTAAATATAAACCTCTATCCTCTGAAACCTTCAATAAATTCTGCTATTGTTCTAAATTAACTTTTCCTCAGATAGATTCGGGTTTGACAAAGATAAGGCCGAAATAAGCTTCTCCCGATCTATATTTGGATACAACATATGTTTCGTAACAATACAAGGCACTAAAAAAATTACCCCAAGTATTATATTGGCGTGACATTTTGGAACACCAGTGCCGTGCCCAATATTATTCTGGGTGTGACAGTTGAAAAGTTAAAAGCAGTTTTTTTTTTCCAAAAAAAAAGCTCTTTATACAAATATTTTTGTATTTTAAAATCACATGCAAGTTTCTACATTATCTACATTAAAATTTTACTTTTTTTCCCCCTCCCTGATATCTTTTTTATAAATTCTTTTCAGCACCTCTGATGATAATTTAATGAAGAATGTAGAATTGTTTGACAAGTTATCTTTGAGATTTAGTGGAAGAGTTTTATTCATTAAAGATGTCATTGGAAGTAATGAGATCTGTTGCTGGTCTTTTTATGGACATGGGAGAAAAGTTGCTGAAGTCTGCTGTACTTCAATTGTCTATGCTACAGACAAAAAACATACTAAGGTTTGTTATATCTTTCAATTGATTCTCTGTAAGATTTTTATTATTAATAGAAGTAGTAGTAAAAAGACTTACAAAATTCTGAATTGGATTTTCTTTCTAGTGTATCAAAATGTATCAATGAATGAAATTTATATTACATAATTTAGTTTGTTTGTATTTTTTTTTTTGTTCATGTAAAATGAAATTAAATAAAAAGTCTTAAATGGAAATGAAAATTGCTCTTAGTATATGAAATAAGATAATGTGAAAGGATGAATGATTCTTTTTTAGGTATTTGTTGCATGATTAAATTTTCTTGATTTCTAATGTTGCACAAAAGTATTAATTATATTTACAAATTCCTTCCGAAGTTAAATTTTATTATGTATAAGTGTTATGTATGTTATAATATAAAATGTCTTAATTGGAAATGAAAGTTACTTTTGGGACATAAATTAAGATTATGTGACAGGACCAGTGTTTTTTTTTTTTTTTTTTTTTTTTTTTTTTTTTTTTTTTTTTTTTTTTNTTTTTTTTTTTAGTTATTGATCCTTTGAACCAGTGAATAAATTATCTTGATTTATATCCTTGCTCATAAGTATTGATTATATTACAAGTTCTAAGATCTCCTTCAAAAAATAAATTTTATTATGAATATATGTTTATCACGCTATATATTACTTTCTAGAAAGTACTACACATCGTTAAAGAGTTCCTTTGGTTGAATTATAAATGTTTCATAATTTTCAGGTTGAATTTCCGGAGGCAAGAATATATGAAGAAACCCTGAACATACTTCTTTATGAAAACAGAACTGGTCCAGATATGGATTTAATGCAAGCAACGAGTACACGGGGAGCGGTTTCAATGGGAACAACATATACTAGTGATGATGAAGATGATAGGCGTACTCCAGGTACTTCCTCCAGAGAGAACAGGGACAATTGTCATCTGAATCGGATACGCAACACGAAGCAAACAAGCTGACATTCATAATGTCTTTTTGTTTATTGAATTATTTTCTTTATAATCTATACCCAATTAAGAGAATTATAATTTTTCTTCCAAATATTAAATTTTATGTTTATTTGTGTACTCTTGATATTTTCTTTTTTTTTATTATTATTATTTTTTATTATTATTATTCATTTGCTATTTGATAATTATTTTGAATTTTCAATTATAAGACTTCTAATAAATGCTGTTAAATAAATAAATAAGCAAAATAATTTAAATATAACACAGAAACTTTGCACTGAAAGTGATTTACACAACCTAGCTGAGTTGATTAGCATGAACTATTTACGAAGATGTGAAAATAGTATGCTGGTTTTTTGAGCAGGGATTTGACTGCGTGAATTGAAAATTCATCTGCATTGTTTGGATTCACAATTTGTCCACTGTTAATATACTTCTATCGATAGTGTTTAATTAGAAGTAAACATTTATTCAAGAATTTTGGTGGTGTTTGGATGAAGTGTTTTGAACTAGACATGATACCAATATACATGAAACTATAGTGTTTTCAAGTCATTATTTTGTTTGGATTTAATTCAGTCTTAAAGAAAGAATGTTTGTTTGAATGTGCATGTTCAATGCTCGTGAACTGAAATAATCGTGTCTGTTGAATCATGAATTTCTTTTATTGTATGCCAAAGTACTGTAAACATATTAGAACAGCATTTTCTATTATTGATGCTAAAGTATGATTGCTATGCAAGAAAATGTGAGCATAAAGTCATACTTAAGTCTTATACAATATTATTATTCTGCTTTAGTAAAAATATTATCTGAAAAAAGTTTGTGCATAAAAATAGTGAATTGTGTACTTTGTAAAATGCTTTTACTATTTAATAAATGTAATTTGCTTTATGTTGCCTCTTTTTACAAAGTTGTAAGAGTTAACTTTACAATTTAAAAGTTGCATGTTATCAGTTATATAATCTTAGAATTAAAAAAAAAATACCTTGCTACTGACTTACTGCTGCTGATTCCTAAAAGAAAAAACATTTTAAAAATTTAAAGCGCTTTTAATAACTTAATTTTTATGATAGTATTCTTTGTAACTGTGTGTGTTATTTAAGCAAAATAAGCATTGCCCACTAAATTTTTAAGAGAGCAATATTTAAAAATTTCTAATTCATTGCAATAAAAAAAATATTATCTTTCCAATGTTTTTAAAAGTATTATCCTTTACTATTTATTTTATTTGGCTAAGTTAAAGAAATATTTAAGAAAATTACTTATATTTATTTATTTGAAAATTACTTATACTTATTTAAGTCAACGGAGATGCTTAAAAATGTAAGCTTTAAGTAGAATCCGCAAATTTTTTACTGGCATATACTCAAAAAGTAGAAAACACTCCTTTTAATTATTCTTTGGACTTTCATTGAAAAATAGATATAGCTTTTTCAAGAAACAAAAAAGATCATAAATTTGTGTGTTTAATATTTTTTTAAACTAATACTTTCGGTGCTATTATAAAGATCAATTTCTCTTAAGCATTATAATAACTAGGAATAGTTCTTATGCCAAGTTTCTGATTTGGATTTCTTTAAATAAAAAAATAATAATAATTGAAAAAACTGCAAGTGGGTGTTTCTAAATTACAATTGCATTTGGTTGCAGTAACATTTTTTATTGTTAATACACCAGCATATAACTTCATAACTCATATTTTAAAAAAAATTAACTATCCGTAAGGGAAAAATTCTCTTATTCCGTGTGTTCCTCTTTTATGTCTGCCTTAATTGTTATAGCCTTAATTTTTTTTTTTAGGAAAAATTATTTTAAGCGTGTTTACTATGACAAAAGCAATTTTTTAGAGTGATGAGAACTTCTTGATTGTGTATTATTACTAATAGTTTAATTTTTGTATAAATATAATAGTTAAATTTTTATACAAATATAATTGAAGAGCTTGGTAGACAATATTTCTAAGTGAGATTTTTTGGACTAATCTATTACTTAAACTAAAATAATAAAAATATTACAATGTTTAATATTGTGGAAATGATAAAATAGAATAAATAGCAAACAAAACTAAAGGATTTACTTTCAAAAGATACAACTTTATTGTATCACAATAAATAAAAATACATATTAATTCGAACTGTTAAACCTCATTACAACAATAGTCATCGAAGCAAAGTTCTGTGGGTGGCTCTCCACCTTGAGATTGTATTAGAAACAAGATGATAACCATTCTCGAGTTGTTGGAGAAAAAAAACAGGAGTTAAACCAGGAAAGAAGTACATAAAATATTGATATATAGACCATCACTTGATTATTAAAATTTATAAAATATGATTAAGTAAGAATGGTGTAAGAAAACAAAATTATCTCTGCAAATGGAGAGAATGTACTTGAGTTAAAAAAAAATAAAAATTACAGGTTATTGTTGCAGCAATACATAAATGATGCATTCTACTTCTTTGACATCAAAGGATGATCAATTGTATCCAGTAAAATTTTATATTTAACAGCAAAAGAAAAGTGATGTTTTATAATAAAATATTTCTTTTTCTAGCAGAAAAAAGAAGACCATTAGTAAAAAGCATAAATTGACTATCTGATCAGACAGCAGAATTAAGGGAAATAATTTTCTTCGTATCTTAAAATACATTTTAAAGTATGTTTTTAAAATTAATACTTTGATTTTAAATATCCTAAATGTTATAGTTTCAAAAAAAGAAAGTTTTTTTCAAATGCAAATAAAGCTAATTTTAGTGAAATCATATGCTCATTAATTCTATTAAATCTTACACGTATTTTGATAATAATCCAACAATTTATTGCCTCGATAATATTATTTTGAATCAGTATTACAAGTTACCATAATTAGAATAACATTTAGTTACAATAATAATAGTTTATATCAATAACATACCCTTAAAAATAATTTTAAAATAGTGGGAAAAAAACATTGAATGTTTATAGAATGCATGACATAAACTTCTTATAAATTATGAAATTATATTAAGTTGAAAACTGATTTAAGAATGCTAGGTTCTTTTTCTATTTGTTTAGCAAATCAGAGGTAAAGGCAAAATTATAAATAATATTGTTAAGTATGAACATTAGATTCCTATAAGAGAATCATAAATTCATACCAAGCTATTACAAAAACTGGTGTTAAGTCTAAAATTTTGTAAAAAACATTTTGTACGCAAACACATGATAAACTGCAGTAATTTTTAAAATGTTAACAAAATCAGATGTGATTTTGTACAAGTACATAAACAGTTAATGAATAAAAAATACATAGTTTCAAAAGAAATTGGTAAATACTAAACAAAAAATTTTAAATACACTTTGAAGAAATTTAAAGTTCAAAGTAATATAATTTTTATCAAATAACGTAGCAAGAATAATAATTAAAACACAAATAATTGAATATTACTTCAATAATCAAAATTTACCTTTGTTAAAAATTCCTTAGTATTTAATATTTTTGCAAAACAGTGTAAAGGAGAAACTAAGGTAGAACTTAAGCTAAAATATTAAAGATAAGAAAGGATATATTATTAGAGTTGGAGGTTGGTTAGCGTGTAATAAAAACACTTATCAAAGAAAGAAAATAATAATGTTTAAAATGCATTAGCTCAAGAACATTGGAAAATTTCTGTCAATGCATTTTCTTTTAAAAAAGGAAATTGATACATCTAGACCGTTTTTTTATTAAATTAGCTATTTCTGTAATTTTTTTATTCTTAAAAACATTAAATTTATAAACTCCAAAAAAATTATTCTAAAAAACTTGTTTTGAGGAAATTTTTAAAAAAATAACTAAAAAGGTGACTTTTTTTCCAACAATTTCATTACTAATACTAGTACTTTTTTTTCTAAAAATATGTAACAAAAATCCGAAGCAAACGTACTGAATTTTAAAAGTAACTAAATGCAAGTTAAAATTCATAAGTTTTACAATGGATACTTATAAAGAATGTATAAATATTGCCGTCTATGGTTGTGACATTCTTGTAGGAGTATGACATTACAGGAAGACTTCAACAAATACTTTATATATGTTACTGTGAATGACCGAAATTGGTGGTTGTTGACCTACACCGGTGAATGTTGACAATCACATAGTCGCTTTGGTAAATGTCCGAAATATATACTAGATCTAGTGAAGTGCCACTACCCAGTATGC
Organism: Parasteatoda tepidariorum; assembly: GCF_043381705.1. Taxonomy (NCBI): domain Eukaryota; kingdom Metazoa; phylum Arthropoda; class Arachnida; order Araneae; family Theridiidae; genus Parasteatoda; species Parasteatoda tepidariorum. Next base: position 10,639,268 of record NC_092205.1, read on the forward strand.
ATTTAATCGGTACTCCTAACACTGATGTTTCTCCTAATCTATCCTCACTATTAAAATATTGAATAAATATAATAATATTAACGAATAAATTATAACATTGGATATAACAAATATTTCGGACATTCACCAAAGCGACTATGCGATTGTCGACATTCTCTTGATTTGTGTCATTCACCTTAACATAGATAATAAAATGGTCGTAACAATGCAAAATAAAGGTAATTAATCTGAAAACAGAAACACTATAATTTTTCTCTCAAAAAGATGCCAGCATCATTGAAATCTTTTGAACAATCCAAGAACCTATCTCGATATTTCAAGAAAATGGCTAAATTTTCATAATTTAAGGAAGACTTGCACCTTATATCAAGTATTAACATGTCTAACGTGAAAATTTACAACATAATCAGAATTTGTTCGCTGAACACTTATAGCGAAAGGGTCATAGGGATGAAAAGTAAAAGCTACTAGTCTGCGTGCAGAAACAGGATGGTTTTTTCCATGGACGCCAGCGTATATTTTATAACGGAGCAGTCCCGAGTCTCTCGCATAAAAACGTATCGGCTGATCGCCACTTGCCTTTGGTCTTTCCATAACAGAGACCCATTTATCATCATAACTAAACAAAGATAAGTCCAAATATGGACTTACACTGTATGACTGAGAACTAATAGGTAGTTGAGCAAGAAGTCTTTTAACGGCTTCAGTTTGCCCTCCATATTTGGCATTGATAATGGTCTGTAAAAATCTATGCTGCAATATTCTAGCATAAATAGTATTAGATGGAGAACAAGACAATAATGTAGGAGCATGCAAAGCTGCATTTCGGAAAAAGTCACAAAAATTTTCAAATATAGACAAAAGTTGATCTGATGTATTTTCATAAACAGCTAAGACCTCAGTTGTTATCATGTTGTAAACAACAAAAAATGATGGTTGAGAATTTGGATCCATTAACCGTAGTGTAGTAACATCTTCACTTGCATATTTAATTAATAAGTGATTTTTATCTAAAAGTTGCATTTTCCACATTCTCAAAAGTAAAAAATGTTGAAAATTGTGATAAAAATGTAGCAACGGTTTAGAAGTCTTAGTAGTTTGAGAGAGATGAACAGCTCTTCTATATAAAAAGACTAACACTCTATGTTTCAAGGCATTGATAGTCGTCTCTCGATACGGTCGACACAAAGTAGGGGGAGTTTGAGTGTACCTCATGTTCGACATGTAAAACTCATCATCATCATAGCAGAACCTACCAATAGTTCTAACATTGATAAAATAACCTTCCTTTGTTACTTGAAAAACATGAATAGTTTGGTGTTGAACTGATAACACACACAGAAAATCTTGATACAAATAAACACCTTGGTTATGTGATAAATATATTTTATCCGTTTTGAAAGCACGTTTGTCTCTCAGAATTCCATTTTTCATGTCAATTAAATGCAAAGTGTAGTTTTCGACATATGATCTTGGATTGGGTGTAACTGACTCATTGTTTTGATAAATTTCAAAGAACGGTGGAGTTGAATCATCATTTATATAAGCAGCAGAGCCTACAATTATGTAGTTCCCATCATCCGTAAATAAACTACATTCCCGATTTAATTGCTCATCATTCAAAGCTACGTTCACAATGTGTTTTAATTGAAAAAACTGCTCAAAAATTTTAGTACGCACAGTTCGATATAGCGGATCGTTAATGTTCGTTAGTTCTCCAGAAAAGTTTGTAAGTAGACTTTCACCAGCTGAGCATCCTTTGTATTTATAGATTTCTATGGATGTTTGATCAGACGAAAAAGCAACAAAATGCTGCCCATCGGGAGAAAATTTTCTGAGGAAGCAAGGCGGCTTTTCGATGTCAACAACGGTAAAGTTAGGAACTAGGTTCTGATGTAAATATCGAACAGCGTAATGAGGACTAACATTTGGTCTTACAAATGTGGTTTCTCGTTTGATAAGACGCGATACAATGTTTTGATTAGGAAGTTTACGATGAAAAATCTTTTCTAGGCTACAATGCTTTTGATGAGCTTCATAACGAGCGCAATGGATAGGACCATAGTCGTATTTTAAAATATTGTCTTCAACAGATTTACAACGATTCAGTATAATGGGAATTTCAGTAGCTTTTTCGTCCATGATTGTCTATTAAAATCTGATTAAAACTTTTGCCATTTGATATTATTTAACAATTAAATTTCATTGATTATCTCTTCTTATCAAATATTTCGTATCAAGTTTTCATCCTCGTAATATTTTTTAAGGAAATTGTTTCTTGTCATGAAAGTTTTATGTCAATTTCAAATAGGAGGTAAACAAGTTTACATAGAATTTTGATAAATTATAGTTAATTTATTGTATAATACATACATAAACAGTGCACATGACGGCTTATATTTGTTTGTTTATTTATTGATATGAAGGTTGACATAGTGCAGATGTTGACAACGGTTCAGTTGTACTCGCTTTCTCAATTTTAATTCGTTATTGTGCGAATAAATTGAATTGTACATATTACTAAACCTGAACACAAGTAACGTTTCAACTTTTTCAGTGGATTACGTTGAAACAGTAGAGTTTCTCAAAATAAAATAAAAATCAACTCATTTTCGATTACGATTGCTTTTATGGATAATTGACCATGTAAAGCTGGGCCCAGATGGCGCTAGGGGTTAAACATTTTCGCACAAGTTCAGGGTTACTGCTTCCGATTGATTTTTACGTCTAAGCTTAGAAAAGAGGGCCATTTATTATTATTAAACTTGTAATGTTTACAATATTACTCGTACCTTCAATTCATCTTTCAACAAATGAATTTGGTCACAAGTATGCTACACAAAAAGCAAAATACCCGGCGATATTTTACACGATTATAGCCAAATGAAGGTTGAGAGATAACACTCAAAACATAGCAAACCTTATACTTTATTTATATTATGATATTAATTTTCCTAATTTGTTTTAAGCAGATGACCCATTAAAATTTATAAACTACAGAAAACTCTTATGACTGGTAAAAGTTTGTGGAAATTTCATCAAAAATCACAGTAATGAAATTTTCTGTAATATTAAAGCTTACTTACACATCGCCTCGTAAGCATAACTTAAGCAAAAGGACACACTTAGGGATGTAACTACGCCAAGGTAGTTGGGGCCCTATTTGAAGGGACCACATCTCATTCTTTCAGAATTAAATTTCTCTTTTTTTTTATAAGTAGGAAAGACATTGTGTGAAGATGAAATTGCAGAATTTTTTTTTTGTAATTGCATATCTACTTTAGCATAAAGGGAAGAGTAAAAAACAGTGAAAAGACTTTTTTCAAGAATTATTTTCCTCCCTCAAAATAACAAAAACGCTTCGCAGAGAGGGGAAAAGGCTATAACTGCATGAAGTTGATTGTTAACACATTCTGTATATTGTACTTCTGACTGACGTAGTTGTTTCATCCACTATCTAGTCAGACCCAGTAGCATGACAACCGGAGGGTAAAGGGGACAACCATCCCCTCTAAAATTTTAAGTGAGGGGGCAAACAATGTGTTTCGCCTCTCTTGAAATTTAGACACAAAAATGAGGTCAAGTGAAATTGGTAATTTTAAAAAAAATATTTTTCAATTTTAAAGCTATTTTCAAATGCAAAGCTTTATATTCTTCTAAAATTTAAGTGTGTTAATAATGTGTTTCGCCCCTTCTGATATTTTGACATTTGCCAAGACAAAGTCAAGTAAAATTGGCAATTTTAAAAGGAAAAAAAAAAAAACGATTTCTTTCAACTTGAAAGCTATTTTCCGAATAGAAAACGTTATTTTCCTCTCAAATTAAAATGAGGGAGCAAAAATTTTATTTATCCCTTTCTGAAATTCAGACATTCGCAAAATAAAGTTATAAGTAAAATTACTATTTAACTCTTTCTTCAACCTTAAACTTATTTTCCAAATAGAAAACTTTATTTTCCTCTGAAATTTGATTGAGGGAGGTATAATATGCGTCCCCTTTTCTGAAACTTTGACATTCGCTACAATTAAGTAAAATAGAATTGGTAACTTTAGAAAAAGCTACTGTTTTTGAAAACTTCGAGCTACTATCCAAATAGAAAACTTTTTTTTTACCCAGAGACAAATACTTCTGTTAGGCTTAATTTTTTTTTTCTTCATATGACAACTTTTAATATATTAAAATTTAAAAATATATTTTTAAAAAACCAAAACACACAAAAAAGAGGATCAGCATAAAAAAATAAAACAAGTATTTAGAAAACTAAAATAATTACCACTCTTTTACCCTTCCCTGGATAGAGCAATTGGCGAACGAAATGGGCTACAAATGGAGTAAAGAACTCTTTATAAAGAGTTCTTCTTTACTCCATTTGTAGCCCATTCATGCCATAGGTAAGGTATACCTATGGCAACACTTGGCATGCTTTCACCTTTGGCGTGTGGAGAGTCATAGAAAAAGGAATCATAGAAAAATACGTTAGCTTTTGTCTTGATTTTCAAATAGATTAAAATCTTTTAAGTTTGGAAACTGTATGGAACTAAAAACTACATTAAACATAGTTCTAAAAGAAAGCGTCATGGAAATTTTAAAAATATTTGTGACAATATAAGAAAGTGTATTATAGTAACAATAGTGTAGTAACAATATATTTGTGACAATATAAAAATATTAAGAAAGGGGAAAATATCGCAGTACATTTCTATGCAACTGAAAAGAGGAGAGGGAAGGGTCAGAACTTTGAACCGGTCTTCTCCCCCGATGGCTTATTCGAGCGTTGCGATCGCCTATAAAATGCATCTTTCACTGACAAATAGATATAATTTAAAGCAACCCTTCACTTTAAACACCTTTCTTCATACCCTATAGTAACTTGACTTCTCAAAAAATAGCCATCTCATTTTATATTATTGTAAAACGTTCTTTTGCTTCTTTAAATTGCCTTTACCATATTTATGGCTCTGGGCTCTTTTGTCCTTTTATAAAATGTCATATTCTCAGAACCATCTATTTGTTGGATATCTATTCATAAATTGTCTTAAACAAGCAATTATCTAGCTATGCGAAGATAGCCCCCGAAAATGAGGAAAATCAAAAATTCAAACTGCATTCGTTTGACCACAAATGACCCACCCTTTAATTTTTTACCATCCTTGTTTTGGACATAATCCAAAAAATTAAATTCGGGGGCTAACTTCGCATTTTTATGCCAAATAAATAAAAATCCAATTTTTAAATTGTATTCGTTTGACCACAAATGACCACCTTTTAGCTTGTTTTTTTACCACCCTTATTTACGCCGTAATCCTAAAAATAAGACTTGGGAGAAGTCCGAGGTTAGCCCCCAAATTTAATTTTTAGTATTATGTCCGAAATAAGGATGGACAAAAAAAAAATTAAAAGGTGGTCATTTGTGGTCAAACGAATGCAGTTTGAGTTAGATTTTTCTCACTTTCGAGGGGTACCTTCGCGTAGCTCAATTATCTAGATGTTCTAGGAAAACAGAAGTAAACTTTTAAGGGACCTAAGGGGATGACTCCTGTAGACATTTAATTTGGCTCTTTTGTCAAGAGGCTTTTTCTGAGACAAACGTTCTTATCACTCTGTTAAATTTTAATTTTTTAAGCTCATTTAATTGTATCATCTAAATTAACTATTTTAAATTCAAATGTAAATTTTTAGTCAACTTTTATTTATTTTGTTCAATTTTTAAAATTTAAATTTAATAAAAATTATTTGCAACTGCTTTCTTTTAAATATAAATCGAGTCATCAATAATTCGCATTCTTAAGCAAGTTTTTCTTTGGACAACAAGAAAACTAAAAATAAATTGCTTTCTAATAAGGTACGTAAATGTTTGCATTATATAATTTGATACATTAAAAATTGTATATTTATGTACTGTTAGTTTTTATATGAATGGTCAGATAAAAAATTATTTTTATGTTCGTTTATCTAATTCATTTATATAATACATTAGTTCATGATTTTACAGTTTATTGTGTGTATAGGTTTTGTTCTTATTTTATATTTTTAAAATTACTAAGACCTACAAATTTTTAAAATTAGAATTTTTTTATGGTTTTAAACAATGATTTCATTCAAAAATGAAGTGCAACCTCTAATTTTATATATATGACGGAAAAAAAAATCCCTTATAATTTAAAAAAAAAAGCTATGAATATTGTTTCGTTGAGAATAACTGAAAATATGTCTTTAATTTTAGTTTAAATAAAAAAGTCACTATTTTTCAGACACTAAAAAATAAAGTTCGTGGAAAAATACATTTTACTTCGTTATTTCGAATAGTCTCTCTACTTTTATATGATACTTTCTTATATCGATTCTTTAAAAATAAGCAAGGAAATAACACGATTGGGTTGAAAACGCAATTTATCTTCTTTTAAATTGAGTATTTTATTCTCATCTTATATGATAACCACATTATTCAGAGAAGAGCTGAAACACTAAGTCCGTTACTCATTTCTTCTCTCTTATTTGAAATAAACTATAGAAAATATCCTTTATATAAATAAGGGTAATTTTTATTCCAATGCAAAAATATAACCTAAAATTATACTTTAAACAATTAAAATGACGAAGAAATATTTTTAACACAATTAAAAAATTCCATAAAATTTTAATAAAAGCTGCTTTAATTAGAAGAAAAGAAAACATATTTAAGAAGGGGATAATTTGTTTCCGTCAGATTTTTTTAATGAGGGGGGGGTCATTAAGCGCAATTTATATAGAGTTTTTTTTTTTTTTTTTTTTTTTTTAAACAAAATCTTATAGGAAATCATAGTAATTATTTTGCGCTACTTAACTTTTTGAGAACTTTTTTCGTGTATCATTTTTCTGAGATTGAAGGGTACATTTTTGAAAATTTTAATACTGAAATTATAAATACTGATGGAGGAATTATAGCAGAATTATAATTATCATTTCTTCGCGTTTAAATTTATCAACTAGAGCGTTTCGATTTTATTTACTACCAGCATTGTAAAAGTTACCTGATGCACTCATCATTGATGTAGATCCAGGAAATTGACAAAGCGTTAAGTTTCGCGATCGTTTTTTCCATTACGCTTTGCAAAACTGAACAAACGGGCTCAGATTTTATTCACTCATTTGTATGACAAGCTTACACAATATGAACGAACTCTCAATTCATCAATTTCTATTGCTTTTCATTTCACCAAATACGATATGTGAAATACTGTTGGTCATTTTGTCTCGTAAAAAGCTTTTGCTTACTTTTTTTCAACCTGTCTAATATTTTGCATCCATAAATCTTATTAAAAATTTCCTAACTTTCATGCGACTTAAAATTTTTAACTTATGAAAAAGTGGCAGCTGTTGAAAATGCTACAGTTGGACAGTGGCCAATCCTTTCATTTAAATATTGTACCTCTAAACTAACAAGTAAATATATATATATTTACAAGCTTAATATTTCCTTTAAAAAAACTCTTAGAACAGTGGATGGTGTTTTTAATATGAATGCAAACAATTTACAATCTTGAGCTCTTGCTCTACTTTCGGTTGGAAAGTATACAGCTTGATTACTACAGCTTATTCTGCGAGGCGATATTTTCAAACTGATAATTTTGCTTTTAACAAAAGAAATAAATTATATAATTTCAGAATTCAAATGGTAAATTCCAGGTGAGTTTGAAGTGAAAAAAATTTGGTTTCCTTATTAATAGATAGTTAAAGGCCGGGATAGCCAGGTCGGTAGGGCGCTGGGCTCATGTCCAAACCCCGCCAGCCGAATACTTCCCGTATAGTAAATGGTGACTGATGCACGTTAAATCTGTCGAGTCGCAAAAGTCCTCCATGTTCCCATAACAAATCAATACCTCTGGGGGTACTAAATTGGAGATTGATCAGGTCAAAATTACGTTCTACGGATGAATGAATAGGTCCACCCTATTAACGGGTGCGACAGAAGTCGAATTCTTGGTCATAGATGACGCCACTGGAAAACAAGAATAATCGCACCCCTCTGGCTTAACAGGCATACGAAGCAAGCAAGCATAAATAGTTAAAAAAGGTGACAAGGTTACTAGATTTAGAAAAAAACTGGCTTTTTTCTTGCAGTCCTGATTTGAGCTCTTTTTATTTGTTTACTAGTGTTTGTTCTTGTTGCAAGCTGTGCATCATCATACATCAGTGTTAGCATATTGTTTGAGCAGCAAGATTAAGTTCATTTTACAATCAATCATTAAGCTTAAATTTTAAAACACAAATAATAACTTAGGTAACAAACACAAAAAATAATACTAAAGAGTCTCAAAACACAATAATCACGTTGTGAGCCAAATGGCTCCAGAACACCCTGGCAGTAAAGAGTTTGCAGTGTAGAAAACACCACCTATAGTAGTAAACAGGAAAATAAATCTATTACCTTTCATGACGTTGATTACTAATGTTAAGACCAATGAAAAATTCTGCTTTCTAAGTTTCAAAAGTTACGGATCAGCCTATATATTATTACTACAGAATTGCCTATTTAAAATATGCTTTTGACGCGCCACCCTCACTTTGTGGGTTTGCCATATCAAAAATATAAATTCAACAAATAATCTAATAAATCACGGATTTCGAGTGTTTTGTAATTTTAAGCTTTTGATGTACAGTAAAACTGGGTCAAATTTTTGAATTAAATCATCCTATGATAATTATTATTCTGTGTTAAATTCGAGAATTTATTTAAACATAATTCATATAAAAACCTGCAGTTTTTAGAAATACTTGAGCATTAACACACATTTATTCACATGGCAAATATTCGTCATTTCGCAATCAAGTCAGTCACAAGGGGCCGAATAAAGTTTGTCAAATATTTCTCTAGCATGTAAATGCAATGTTAATGTAATTCTCAATATGGTTTAAAGCATGGGTTTCTTTTATTGTTATAAAGATATAAATCAAACAACAATACAATAAAGGAATTTTTTATTTGTCTATTAGCTAAAGAATTATCTTTAACTTTTGTCTGAGCTTCCTCATCGAAATAAATAAAATGAACTAATGTTGTCATTATTCTTCAACATTTCTTTTAAAAATATTTGTGTTCATACTCCTGCAAAAGAAAGAAATATATTACAGCTCTGAAACACGAAAATATTGAACAATGAAACAAGTTTTTTTATTTGCAATATCACAGCTGATTTAAAAATAATTTTAAAGAACCAGTAAAAGAGAGCAAGATTAAAATATAAACAGTTCCGTTGGTCAGTATTAGGCAACAGTTCTGCTAGTTGGGATGAAAGCAACATCGCATCATTTAATTACTGTATCTGAATGTTGCTCATGCATTTACAGTAGAGTCAGGATAGTTCGAGTCTCGATTATTCGAGTTTCCTTTAACCCTTTGACTACAAATTCTAAAAAATGATTTTTTTTGTCCCGTTTATTATTCAAAAGGACCAAGTAGGTCACAAATAAGGCATATTTAGCATTTGGGATTTTTCTGACAAGCGGTTATCAATTTAGAGGCTGGGACATATATGTCCCGGTCATACTTAATGGTGGGATATATATGTCTATTAGTAATTTTTAAACATTTGTTGGGACAAATGAGTCCTGTTAGTAGTCAAAGGGTTAAATCCGAGCTAGTGAAAAAAAATCAGTCTTGCTCTTAAACAATGACCAATGCACACACAACACGTGGAACAATTATTACGATTGGTTTTACGACGATTACTACGGCTGAATATTGAAAAACAAGTTTGTATAATAAACACTGAAACATGTGAACAGTGCGTTTAAACAAAAAATATTAGACAATTATTTTAAAGTACAATTAACCTGATGCAGTAAGATAATGAATATTGTAACTTGGTGTAATGCAGTAAATGTGCCCTGATCATCTAATGTAAATAAATTTTCTTTAAATATAAAACATATTTCAATTAACTACTGAAATTTAAAAACTGCTTTGCTTCCATTCATTTAAATATTTCTTAAATTTTAAGTTTTCGATAATTCAAGATATCCACCTCGAATTATAGAGACTTTACTGTACTTGTTTTGATATATGCTGTTATATTCATTTTAATTATAAATTAACAGTAGCAGCTTGTGTTAGCATAAAGAGCATTTCTAAATTTTTTTTTGAGAGATGTTACTAAAATCTTTTACTTTTTACTGACCTTTTTTACTTCCGTTTAAAAAAGGTAACTCCTAAGGACTAGACTACTCTTTAATAGTCATCAAATCTTCTTTGATGTTTTAATTATAAGCTCATGGGATAAAATCAAAATGATTACCAGTAACCTCTAGGGAAATGATACAACTACATCCTAGGAGTCGATAACTGCCAGGTTTTAGTAAAGAAGTGAGCCCACATGGTTTTGCAGTTACATCACATGCAGTAAGTCACTTGTTGCTGATCACACAAACCTACCGGGGTGCTTATGAAGACGCTTTACCTGCTGTTATGACACATCCCACAGATTTACTATGGGGTTCAAATTAGGTGACATTGCAGGCCAACCAAGATGTAATTAGTAGTGTGAATGTTCACGAAATCATTCACATATTCTTCTAGCCTAATGAATTTTGTTATTTTCATCTTGAAAAACAGATACCAACACCAATCATGAACTGAAAGGGAATACTTGTTCACTCAAAGTGTTAAAACAAACAGGCTGGTTCAAGCCAGCGGTGATCGTAATGAGACGGCTCAATTACTTATTATTAGGGCTAAGATATTGATGGTATCTTCTCTTTTTTGCATATTTGCTATCCCCCCCCCATTTACACAGCATTATTCATGCTTTTTTTTTGGTTGGTCATTTTTTTTTTTAAATTTCAGATTTTTTTACAATTTTTTTCATGAAGTTTAAATTATACTTTTACCTTTAAAAACATATTTGCTTGTGAATCAAATTTTTTCAGCATAAATTATTTTAAATTTTGTATTAGATCTTTTTATTTTAAATATCCCCTAATAACAGGCGTTGATATTGAACAGAACTTTTTACAATCGACAATTTTGGGCATAAAATATTTAGGTTATCATTATCCTAGCCCTGATTAGTAGAAAAACACCAACAAAAAAAAATCCACACTCATGTTTGGCTCGAACTTGGCCACAATCAGTATGGCACTGCACTAGGCTTTTAAATTGGTGAGCTTATGCCTGCTTCCAGCAATTTTAAAATCAATAAACTTAGGTAGTTTATTGAATTTAAAATTTTTTTTCTACAAATAGTTTAGCTTTGATTACAGATGCTATCGCTATTTTTGCAAGAAATTATACATTTTGTTTGCCCTATCCTATCTTTATTTACTCTCTTAACTTGCACACTATTATGATATAATTATTTATTGAACAGATATTCATTTTGACCAACTACCTTGGTAGAAACTTAATACAATAAAAAAAGGATTAATAAAATGTCATAAAAAGGTATTTAGAAGCTTAATTAATTTAAATCTATTAAGGAAGGATTGCAAAAAAAATATCAACAAGCAAAATTTTCTCCAGTTGAAGAGGCTCTTTTCCCAGACCATAATTACAAATTATTTCCTAAAATATAATCTAAAAATACAAATTGATATTTTCAGTCTTAAATACTTTAGTTTCATATTAACAAAAACTTTCATTATCCAGTATTTTTGAAACAAGATATTTGTTAATTGCTGCAATTTTAAATTTTAATGGTCCGAAAGTAATTCAAATTTACTTCCCATCAGATGAAATTATCATAAAATAAAATTATTTAATTTTATTATAACCAAATTAATTTAAAATAAGACAATATAAGCGTCAAAACTAACAAAAGGTTTTTCATGACCGAATTATGCGCATCATCGGACCAAGTAAAAGTGCCATGCAGCTTATATGACGGCATCAGTTCATTAAGGGTTAAACGAACATCTTTTTTTTAATAAGTGAACCAATAACCAAATAAAGGAAGAATAAAAAATAACTCAAACTTTTTGAATGGTTGAAAAACCTATACAAAACAAAAAACTATTTATTTGGAAAAGGCAAAAGAAACAATTTTGTTATTTGCGAGTTGCTCAATCAACAGTTTAAGCAAAACGTACCTTGAGGATGTTGAACGTATGGAGGAGTAGATATTGTAGCAGGCATAGCAGCACTTGTTGGGATTATTGTCATTTGTGGGAGAATGTGAGCAGGCCCTCCCATATGGTTACCATGATTCTGGCTGTGTAGAGAATGCATATGCAAAGCATGGTGGGCAGCACCAGGCTGGTGCCCATGGTGGGTCGGTGGCTGTTGCTGTTGCATCAACACCACTGGCTGGGGCCCACTTGGAAATCCTGGATGGTGAGCTTGATGCAATGGATGGTTCATAGGCTGATTGTGGCTGGGGTGTGAGACACTTTGCAGTGGGTGCTGACCCATAGCACCAGCAGGATACATTACGGTAGTGGGTGTTGGTGGCTGAGAGTGGTTTCCGTGTGGCGTGGGGACCTGGTGTACAGGTGACGGTGATGGATGCACGCCTGGAGTTTGGGACTGAGGTGGGTGGTGATTGGAATGCTGTCCACCTTGCTGTAGAGAGTGGGCAGCTGACCCGGGCATGCCTGCTCCTGGATGGGCAGACACTGCAATAAAATATTTATCTTCATATAGAAGATAAAAAGAAACGTATTAACGAACCAAAAACCCTTAATCCCAAATACTTAGACTACTTGCATGCACATTAACAATCAGAATTGAAGGGTATAGGAGAAAAACCTTAACCATAAAAGCAAGCACAATTTAAGATTTTTTTTTAATGTGACAAAGCTAAGAAATCCAGGAAATGAAAGTCATATTGATACTGGGCAGAAAACAAAACTTGGAAGGGAAAATATATATTATATTTTGGCGAAAATGTTAATGGATTAATAAAAAGTTCCTTATCCGGAATTCGTTTACAGGAAGGGTCTCTTTTCCAGAAACTTAAAAATCAAAATAAACGAAACTCTTTTCCCTTTTTACACTTTTGATCTTTAAAAAAAAATTGCAGATATGAGAATCCTCTGCTTTTCTGCTTGTTTATGAATTTTATTAGAATTTTGATTATTGTTTAATTTAATCAGTTTTTTACTATAATAAATTTTAAAAAAACTTGGATATTATGGAAACAAAATCCACTATTTCACTATAGCGAGAAAAAACTAGCATTTTTTCTTACGTCTCGCACATATGGATCAATATTGTCAAGAATCACACTCTTAACTTCAAAAGTGCAAAAAATTTCACATTTTTGAAGAAAGAAAAAAAAAACAAAAAAAAACATGAATTTAAAATGAAATTGCCACGACTAAAGTGGGTCATTAAGTAATTATTCAAAAGTGCGATTTGGAATTTTATGATTGCAATAATATTATATTAAAAATAAAATCTAAACTTTAAAAACTATGCGAAAATACCAAACTGTTAAAAATGCGAACAAAACATGGACAATAAAATCATCAAATATGAGGGCTACAAATGTACGATTCGAAATTTCCTGTGTATGATAACGTAATCACAAAAATCTATTTTACTTTAGCGCAATAGATTTTCAAACCACAACAAAGAACAGGCTTGATAATACAAAAAATTGGACAAGTTTTTCTCTGCTTTACCCTTCAATTACAGATAACAAACATATAAGACAAATTTTCTTTATTAATCACACAAATGCATATCATTCAACCATAAAATTACCAAGACATTATTGCCTAGTATCAGTGCTTATATAGTAGTGTTGCTGCCTATTTTGTTACCAGCATCAACAAGAATTTTTTTTTTTAATTAAACCTTCAACCACGGTTATAAAATCTCTATTGGAGAATATGGGCATCTGAACAGATCATTTGGATACATGAAGTAATCAAGGATGCATTCATTATAGGTGCCAACTAGTTACAAGGAATTGAAAGGGTCTTTTAACAAATTTTTACAAGACGAATGCTTACTATTATAATTTATTGTTATTAGATTTCAAATCAGCAGAAATTAAATTAAATTACAATATCAAATCAAACTAATTTAGATATGCTATAGTTATCATGTTATATATATGAAGATGTGTTAGTGTTGTAGCACAGAAACATTTTTATGAAACGTAGTAATGGTAAATATATAGTACAAAATTAGAGTAGTAATGTATTAAAACAATGAATTACTAAATTCAAAATACAGCAAAATTAAAATGATGTTGAATATCTTTTACTAATGAATTGTCACTAGATACATAATTTATTTTTTTCTAAAAAAAAATCTTAAAATTTTGCTACCATATTAAGATTAAAAGGCCAAGAAAACTCAACTGTACTCTCTTAAAAAGTTAAATTTAATTATATACTAACATTCAACTGTCAAAAGTAAACCCTAACAGGTTCAAAGAGTGTTCTTTTCTGCAATAGTTCTTAGCACTACAGTGGTATGAAACATTCCATTGTAGTTGCATTGGTCCAATGGAGAGAAGAAAAAAACCTGTACACAAGGATTAAATATGAATAATGAACAGTAGCCTTTTCTTCAAAATAGTTTAAGTTGCCAATGGTGGCCCTGTATCTATTTATTTAGTTGCCAATGGCAACTCTGTATTTATTTACTGATATAAATTTGACTAAAATTGAGTTGGTACCTGAAACTGAGCACTTTTCTCAGAAATTTGAAGCAATTTTCCTATTCTGAGGCTACCTGATATTGACACATTTTATCAACACTAAAAAAGCACTTTCTTTTAAATATTAATTTCTATATTTTTCTCAAATAATCATTCATGCTTTAGTATTGTATATTTAGAGAAATAAGATATAAAACTCACTCAGTAGATGATGGGTTTGAAGCTGGGAAGTGTCGCAGTAGGAAACTGAGTGAGATGTAGGCACTACACCGACTTGCTGTTGAGGAACAACCCTTGAAGGTCCAACAACAAAATTCATCTAGAAAAAAATTTCAACATTTTTAAACGTATAAACAAAAAATAATTATACACAAAACAATTTTTTTTTAATGAAAAAAAAGCTGAAACATTTAAACAAAAAAGATGCTCTTTAGTACTACCATTCACAACAGCAACCCTTCCATTTTAACTAGAAAGTCTTGTTTGGTATTCCACAGATGTAATATTATTTTAAAGTTCATTAGAATTTCAACACAGAGTACAAAATGTTGATTTTTTTACCGCACATCAAATCAGAATTGTATTAAAACCAAAGGAAGATAGACAAAGCTCCAGATTCTTATTCTAGGCGATCGTTCTCTATGGTGCAAAAGTCAGTGAAATATAGATTACATCCTGTGGATGCATGATTGTCAGCGTCTCAATTTTTCTTTAAGTATAGCATGCTTCTAGTAAAACTATCCCAACATTTATTGGTAATGAGTAGTTATTTAGGTTATTTTTGTACACTCCAAACATATTTTTTGCATGCTTACAATAGCGTTATACAACTCCATTCAGCTTGGATTACATGGATCATTATATGCATCATAAACTATATGTATTTTACTTTTAAAAAGGTCACTTTATATAAATTATAAGTGATTAAATGTATAACTAG
Source organism: Parasteatoda tepidariorum (assembly GCF_043381705.1). Lineage (NCBI taxonomy): Eukaryota > Metazoa > Arthropoda > Arachnida > Araneae > Theridiidae > Parasteatoda > Parasteatoda tepidariorum. Next base: position 10,654,796 of record NC_092205.1, read on the forward strand.
CTTGATTTTACTACTTGAAATATTTTTCTCCTTAATAAACTTGTTTTTAATTAGTTTTTTTTTAAAAATTTACATTTTTGGTCAAAATAAGGAGTTATGAATATTTTTAAGGATGTATATTATTAAGCTACATATTCTTTGATCAAAAGCATACTTAGGAAAATTATATATGTAAAAGGAAAAACTCCTAGCTTCAAGAAAGGATTAAAATAAGTGGGGAAAAACACTATTAAAAATTCATGCTAAATAAAGTAATATAATAAATAGTTCACACATATTGACTTCAATTCCCCTTGCCCAGGCTATATAAATGTGAGATAAATGAAAATAAAATGCAAAAGAATTAGAGTACTTAATTAACCCAATTGAGCCAGGTGACCTAACTTTGGGATGCTTTATTCACAAATTTTGCAAGGGAACAATATTAGTCAGAACTTTTCAAAAAATATACAATACATATTCTGAGTGTTTGCACTTAATAAACATACATCCATAAATGGCAACACGTTGACAGACTTAATATAGTAAAACAAATGTTTGATGAAAACCCAAGTGTTAATTCTTCTGATAAAATATGGAGACATGAAACGTTAAGATATTGCATTTATTTTTCATCAATCATTTTAATTTTCATCGATCATTTTTCTGAATTTAGAATATGTATTTTTGGATATTTTTTTATATTTGTTATTTTTTGAGCATTTATATATTGTCCCTATTTTGGAAAGGTAGACACGAAAGGGTACATGATTCTCCCCACGCTCTCAGTGCATTAGAACAATGTTTTATCTGAATGGTGTCTTTAATTTAAGGAATTCATTCAAACATGTATACCAAAATGTGCAAATATTAAAATAAATGTTTAATTTTCTTAACTATATATATATGTGCATACTTGCCTCATGAACTTTACTTTCTTTTATTGAGAGTAGTAAATATTTTTGGACAAATTTGAGCAACATTTTCCAAAAAGTTTCATAATAAAATAACTATATTACGCATAAAAAAATATTTCAAAGCAAACCATATCAATGGAGAAAGAGAAAATTACGAAAATATTTCATATTTTTAAATTTAAAAACTGAATTATCTGTATGTAATATAGTATGAAACTTGAAATTAATGTTTCATATGTTGGATTTTGAAGGCTTATTTTTTTTTTTCTGTAAATTCATATCGTTGTTCCATATGGTCTAAGAAATGGTGGTGGGCATATGTTTGTGATCATCTTCTTCAAAACTATAGGATTTCTTAAGCATCAAACATGAAATATGCTAAATGTATCATCAAAGATAAATTTGCCTGCTCGAGGTAGATCAATCACCAAAGCTGCCAACTTTCTATGCTTTTCGGGAAACTTTTTCTAATGGCTAAGTTAATGTTCTAATAAATAATTCTTTGCTTTGTAAATTTGATTTAAAGTTACCTTCAACACTGTAAATGATTAAAATATATATAGCATCTATTTTTCTAGCTATCTTGTGCGGAGGCTTCTAAAATACTGGCAAAACTAAAAAAATTTTGAAAGATTAAGTTTTTAACTATCTAAGACTATAAAATATTTTGTAAATTTTTTTTTAGTAGCTGGCAACCCTGTATTACTAAAATATGTAAGATTTCATCTGATACGATGGTATAAACCACTTTATCCAGGTGAATAAAAATGTGGTTAAGCTACAGAAGTCATGGGAAACGATGCAGAAATCAAAATTACACTGTACGAAATTTCCATGCAAAATAATTTAATTTTGTTTTTCCTAAAGAAATTAAAATCCTTATTTTACTGAAAAAGATTTAATCTTACTATTCAACAATAATTAACATGTTATAACTTGTTTGTATTTAAAATTGGATTCATCTTTTAATGGGAAAACACCTGTACCTATTCGTGCCTAGCATCACAAAATTGGGGCACATTTTATTTTTATAAAATAAATATTTTTTCTAAAGTTTAATTTTTTAAATATTTTACAATAATCAAGCAGAATATTAAGTGTAAAAAAATTCAGGAATTAATGAATTAAATATGTATAAGTAAAAATAAAGGTAATTCACAATTACTGACTTAAGAGCAAGTAAATAAAATACTTGGCAAAGGACTGAACTAGTTTCAGCATTAATTTTAATAAAAAAAAACAGCATTTCCAGANTCTGCTGCGAGTAAAAGGGGAGAAANGCTGCGTGTAAAAGGGGAGATAATAGGTAAAATAAGTAAAAATGAGAAAGGATTGGTAGCTATGTAGTTTGAATTTTCTGTATCTCTTTGAAAATCGGTGAATTTTCTGAAAAAGCGGAATATTTATAAAAAAAAAGTGAAATTTTTAGAAAAATCTGAATTTTTGATAAAAAAGCTGAAATTCAAGAGATAAAAGTGAAAAAAGCGGAAAAATCTCATCCCTGTAAAATAAATATTTTTTCTAAAGTTTAATTTTTTAAATATTTTACAATAATCAAGCAGAATATTAAGTGTAAAAAAATTCAGGAATTAATGAATTAAATATGTATAAGTAAAAATAAAGGTAATTCACAATTACTGACTTAAGAGCAAGTAAATAAAATACTTGGCAAAGGACTGAACTAGTTTCAGCATTAATTTTAATAAAAAAAAACAGCATTTCCAGAATCAGCCGTCAGTAAGGGGGTCACACAGGTTAAGGGTCTAACCAATTTCATGACCAAGACACCAACGTGGATGGGAAAAATATCCAGTAGATTTTTCAAAATATTAATTTCATAATAATTGTTCAAAATTTACTAAATATTTCACACATTATGAAACTACTTGTCTTCTACTAAGTATTTTACACATAAAAAAATTTTTAAGAATTTTTTTTTTTTTTTCCAAAATAAAAAAAACTGCATCATTTTCTTGTCATGATTAACATTAAATAAACTTAAAATGTAATGCATTATGTTTACTCATAATTTTGAATAGTAATACGCATTTAATTCATCTAAGATAGTTAAAAGATTTTTAATTAATTAAAAAGGGGAATTCTGAATAAAAATAAACTCATAATTTTGGAACAAAAAAGCTTTAAACTGATTTTAATAAATAAGGCTCATTTCATCATGTATTAATATCATTTATTTAAATATTCAAGCAAGTAATCTGTGCAAAGATTCTATTTCAATAGGGATTTTTTCAGAAAACTTCATCAATTTTAGAAAATTTTGAAAAAATTTACAAAAATCAGGAGAATATCGATTAAACCAGTAGATCAGGAGAAACTGGTAAAATTCAGTAGAGTTGGTAGCTTTTCACATAGCACAGAGTGTACTAACTTCCTAGGCAAGCTAGTACCCATCAGTTTGAAGCTGGGTGGGCATCAAGTCAACCCTGGAGATAGCACGCTAGTACTTCACAATAAGAGAAGTGTCATTGTGGTTTTGTATTTCTTATTTGAATAGACTTCATGCATAGCAGCTTAAGCCATACACATTATACAAACACACATTATGATCAGTTTTGGTTAACGATTATATATATTAACATCATGATCAGTATTGGTTAATGATTATTACTTGAGGGTATCCCATTGCCTGCTGAGGAGGCCCTGAAGTATGGATCACTCTTGGAGCATTAGCATACTGCATTGTTAGCTGTGAAGGAGTAGGCATTGCTGCAGGTGCTAAAATTGGCTGTCCAGTTGCTGCCGCCACGTGCATCGATGGTGTAATGTCGTGTCTTGGTTGCATAGTTATGGGCACTAAAAATAGAAACAAAAAGAAACTTGATACCTTACCTGGAAAGCATGCAGTAGTTATAGAACCAGGATAATGATGACATAAAGGGTATTAACTCTACAAGAATTTCAATTTAAAAATTTTTTCTTAAAATTTCATATAACATATAAATGTATTAAAACAAGTTTATTAACTTCTTTAGGATCAAGATTACATATATGTGGTTTATCATTACGAGAAGAGTATTCCGGGCTCTGGCAGCTGAGGATCACATGAACATGATTTGATTACGGTACTTGCGTATCATAGCAGGCAAGCTCTCTCCAGTACATACATGCTTGGTGTGTGGAAAGCACTTCTTTCTCCATATGCCAGCCGTGAAGGGGTTAATGAAATGAAATCTTGATTTTGCTTATTTAGAAAATAATAAGAGACCTAAAGAAATAACTGTCTCGATACACATACNATATTGAATTTTTAAATTGCGTGAATGGGAATTGATTTTCAACAAAAGAAAAAAAAATTCAACAAAATATCATTTACTGCATAAAAATTTTTTCCGCGCGGAAATTTATGAAAAAAGAGCGGAAGATATGGAAAAATCTGAAAAAAGCGGAAATCAGCGCATCCGCGGAAGAATCACATCCCTGTCATTAATCTATCGTATGAACACAACAAATCTATCTTTCATAAATCCATGGCTTTTTAGGGCGGAATTCAGCTACATTTTTGCAATTACGATGGGCAAATTCGGCCGATGAACAGCCTGTATTTTTACACATTGCAAAAGGCAATATGTTTACAAATTGCACCTTAATGTCAGCAACGATATGAATTTTTCGCAGCTAGATGACAAAATTAACAAGCAGAAAACTGCATTCGGCATGATGAACATAGAATTGTCACAAAATCAATAAAATGGACAGAACAATACTTCATCTGACCATTGGAAGAAGGGGGACTTTAGAGCCATTTTAGATTCTAGTCAATTTTCTTGTCATAGAACTTCATCTATAATGTCTTTCTTGTCATCTATAATGAGGTGAAAAATCTTAAATACCTTCCTAAAGTTCGGTTCTTCAGTACTGAAGCAGAGGGGGGCCCCAATTAAGTTTTTGCCCCGGACCCAAATAAGTCTAAGTCGGGCCTTGAGCACAACATGTGAATTTGAAATTTCCCGATATCATTCAAAGTTTTTTTGTACCCGACACTTTCAGTTAAATTCATTTGAATCAAACACATTAGAATTCCATACCAAATAAACTGAACAATAAAATAAGTACAGTAATTTTTTTTAAGGCATGAAATTCAATGCAAAAAAATTATTTTGTAAATTCCAAACATATTTCAAGACGACAAATTTGCCGCCCATGCGTATGATTTTAGCGACATTCGTAGAACATTTGGCGAATACTGACGCCGTACTGGAGTGAACCCCAGTCATAAATAATAAAAATGATCATAAAAAAGAGAAATTTGTGTACCTTTCCTGAATCTTGGTGCTTGAGTCAAAGATGCTGCACTGAATGGAGTTGAAATGGCCATACTAACAGGAGTAGCCTGCATAACATATTGTGGAGCCATTGCAGTGAATATTGGCTGTGGCATGCCCGGTATAACCTGAGATGGAGGAATCGTAATTACTGGACTTTGAGCCTGCATTCGTTGGGGCTGAACAGGTACTGGTGTATGGGGACTTGTCACAGACATCGAGCGCTAAACAGAGGAAGAAACCAGTTTTAGCAAAATGCATAAGCAACCAAGTACATAAATTTAAGTAACCGTATAATTTCCATAACAGCGCCCAAAAAGTATCATGACTAAAATTAAGAGGCTAATTCAGGCAGAGAAAGCCATGAAGTTTAAAATACTGAAATGAAAATTTTAAAATATAGAAATGAAAATAAATTATGAGAAGTTAACTTATTACACAATGGTGAAGTTCTCTTCTAATAATTTTTTTGCATTTTAATACTTTGAAGTATTATTTTCAGCAACTGAAGCTTCACTCTAGGTTTGCCTGAACTTGCTTTTTCTTTCCTTTAATTTAGTAATGAAGGAGAAAGAAAATTTGGGACAAATATTTTATTCCACGGTATGACACCCTCTTAAAAGTGCTACCTATGCAAGTGGCCTGTGACCTATGCAATGACAATCGAAAAATTTAGCATTAGCAGCATACACGACAGTGTGGTCTTTCTACAGGAAATTACTGTAAATTAGTAGATATGCTAACCTGCCAGGATTTTTATTATTGATATAACATGGCTNAGCCCTTCTATTCTCTTTAGCCCTGAGATATGCTAACCTGCCAGGATTTTTATTATTGATATAACATGGCTCCCACTCAATAATAGAAATAAAATATTCCAGAAAAATTTCAAGAACATTTTAGATTACATTTTTACTATGCATCATAATATCATTTCAGAAATATAATACTTTTTTTTTTAATTCTATAAGCAACTAAAGTAATTTTTAGATAGAAAATGTGTCAAATATTAAAATTTGCTTTTGTAATAAAAAAAAAATCCAATAGGAAAAAGTTTATTACGTAGATTTTAGAATAACATTAAAAATAGCAATACTTTGCAAAGAGATGAGAAAAAAAAATTACCATATTATCTATACATGATAATATCATTTTGAAAATATGTTTTTTTTATGTCAGCAATTAAAGCTACTTTGAGAGAAAATATGTTTTACATTTTCTAATAAAAAAAATTAGTAGGCGAAGGTTTATTATATAGATTTTAGCATTGAGATGGGGGGAATTAGTAGTTTCATAGAAGAACCAATAATAATCTTATTGGTTTCTTATTGTAACTATGAATTTAAAAATGTATCATCTTCCTAGATTTTACTAAAAAACTGCAGTATTCATTGACTTTCCATTGACCTCCCCCCCCCCAAATCTAATTCCTTCACAAATCCAGGTTGTCCTGATATAGTGAGAACCCTATCCTGTATAAAACAAAAACTGTCTATATGCATTTTCTAAATGTAACCCTCAAAAATTTGCTTTTTTTTCTCCCTCCCCACCAACAACTCTAGGTTTCCCAAATCCTGAGGTAACCCTTTATAAATAAAAACCAATTTTAAATAGCATAAAAGAGCTTCACGAAAAACATGCTCAAAGATTTCAAAACTTTAAACCAATTAAAAAAGAGGCAATCAGTCATTCTGTTTACATACCAAAATGCTGCAAATATGCCAAAATTTCTTTGAAGGGACGCGAAAAATAAGTTATTTTGTATCCATATCTGCCAATATTGGAGAAATAAAATAGCGGAGATTTTACTAGTGACATTTTTTTGTCTACGAGTAAAGTTTTCATACATCATGCAAGTCAAAAAGAGAAATTCAAAATCGGAAATAATATAAGCATTTAAATTTAGCAAAAAATATGTAAAAATACAAACTTTAATTAAAGATTTTTTAAACCAGTATTTTTAATTACTTAAATTATCTTATAAAAATTATTAAATAGCAGATCCAATTTTGGGCTTAAGACTACTAATGTTCCACTCCGCAGCTTTAAAATTTTGAACCCAATACAGAAGACAAGGAAACTCCTGGTACAATCAAGTACTGGGAGAAATTTGCCATGGTGGAGGACTTTTTGATGGAACTAACCTGCATTTGCGTAACATGGAAAGGAAAACAACGAAAATATCCCGCGGTAAGCCTGACTGCAAGGGGTACTTAAACTATTAACACTAAACATACTGCAGTACTGACAATATCACTATCTGTTGAGGAATAAGAGAAGTATTTTTGCTATCAGCGAATATTATATTGCCAAAAAATGTTTTTAAAAAAATTTCTTCAAGAAATACGGAGAAATTTGAGAATATATGGATAAACAGGAAATAGTCGTAAAATACAGGAGTCTTCATTAAAAAACAAGAGATGTGGCAGGTATGTGTATCCCATGAGGTGCAGAATTCTTTCATAAAAAAAATTATGTCGGCAATAAAAAATAGCGGTGGGTCACCTGATTGCCCCTCAGTTGCTCAGATGAAGAATCTCCGACTTGCATATTCTCTGAACCTACACGCCCTAATTTTTTTTAATTGAAGAACAGTCTATTTGCACCTATTTAATTGTAAATCCATGTGGAGTACTGACCTATATTGGTCATTCCCCCATGGATATTCAAAGTACGATATTTTTAATAAGATGTTATACAACATGCAAATTTCAAACTTGAGTTATTACTTTTTTAAAACTGTTCACTTGAAATTTAACGATTACATGGCAAATTTTTAAAGGCAACTTATAATTTTTTAGGCCTTTTTCACATAGCTAATAAAATTCCGACATTCAAATTCCGTCTTAATAAAGAACTTCTTATATTAACTTGGGGAAGAATCAAAACGTAAAGCATGACATTGAACAGTATTCTTTGCTTTATGCTTTGAAAAATGCCAAAAGTAGAAATTCTTTTCAAATTATAAAGTAGCGTAAGGGAAGAAAATGAGCCATGACAAATTATTTTAAGAGATAGATTGCAACATCAGCCATTAATGAAAATTTTATCATTGTAAGGAATTTCTTCATCATAATAAATTTCTTTAACATACAACCTCCAAGCACTAACAAAATAATTTTTATACAGTATAGAATTACTTTTTGCATAGCATAACTATTAATCATTTAGCATTTGTCTCTCATTATAAATAAAAGGCTTGGAGCGATATAATAGTAAGCCATATTTTTTAATTGCTCAGACAAGCATTTTTAAAGATGATTTTAATGCGGCCAATAAGATCTGTATTGAGCTATTATTTAGCGCCGCTTTTCTCAATTTTCTTTTTTTCTACACTACCCTCTTTTTAAAATTCATTGTGAAATTAGTAGTTAAAAAGGTAAGAGAACAATAAAATTTAGTCATTTTTACAATGCTACAATCTAGTTCAAAACAATGAATATTAACAAAAGCATTTTAACAATTATATACTTAAAATGATAAAGAAAAAGATATAAAATTAATTCAACACTCTCCGTTGTTGAATTAAAAAAAAATTCTAAATGGGATATTTGTGGCTATTTAGCTGAACAAAGCTCAATGTGTTGCAGTTTTAGTCTTAAATTATCTCTGCATTTATCTTGCAGATAAGTTCATGTTTAAATAATAATGCAACCAGTAACAAAAATTTAACAATCTACTTATAACTCAATAAGATAAATTAAATGATTTTTATTATTCTAAACTGCACTTTTAACACATAGATGATTAAATATTGATATTCTATAAGTAATAGTTTTTATAAACTGTTACAGCATAACTGAATAAACTATTTTGTTAATAAAAATTTGAGAAATCCCCAAATATGAAAAATAACTTTTGCATGAAAATTTGTCAAAAGAATCAACCTCTGCTAATTTATCACCAGACATTGGATCCCACGTTTAAATTTTTTACCTTGGCGTTAAATTTACCAAGCATATTGTGCCTCAATATGAAAAATTTTTCTCATTTAATTTACAAAAGATGTAAGCGAAGTATAAAAGTTTTTGTAGCCAAAACACATAAAATACAGTAAAACACGAAGAAAAAAAATTCAGAAAGTTAATACATATTTTAATTAGTACCAGTACAGCAAATAGATGCATGTAAATGTAATGTTTTATTAGTTTTTTTAAGTTAGCTATCTTGAATTCTACCATTAAAAAAGTATTTTCGCAAATCCCTTTCGAACACTTAAAAAGATCGCAAACCAATTATTGGGAAACAGAGATCTGGTGGAAAAGCTGAAGATTTGTAAAATACTTAGCTGGAAACCCCACCGAGGTAGTTTGATACAGAAATGCAACCTTTAGAAAAATTTGGCTTATTACTCTATTGTCCCAAGCCTTTTAAGGAATACTAGAATTTCACAAAACACTGAAACAAGACAGAAAACTTTCAAATATATAAAATTCAATTACCGGAGTGAATGATTTTGCATTTGGATTAAATACAAATTCCTTTGCATTCGGATTCAAAGTAGATTTCGATATATCTGTAGTTTTATCTTCAGAGTCTATTTTAACTTGTTCCGATAATTTGTTAGCTAACATATTTTGTTCACTTTTGTTCTCACTACTAATAAATTCTTCTCGAATATCATTACAATCTTTATTTTCTTCTGTCAACTGGAAAAGACAAAATATATTTGTTAACTTCAATGCAAAGATAATATAACTGTAAAAGACATTGAACCAGACAGGAAAAAAAATTTACCTTAAAATTAGAACTAAATTTCTTAAATTCTGCTATTTCATCATTTCTTCCTGAAAAATCAAATTTAAACTTCATTCAGAATAAATTGAAAAACACTCTTCAGTGTAAATAAACATGAAAAAAACAGACATGTAAATAAATATTTAAGCTCCAATATGTATCAATATTGACAAAAAAATTCTTTGCTTGCAGGGAATTATTTTATCATTAAATAACTAATACAGAGAATAGGTCTCTCCAATAAAACAAAAAATACAACTATGAAAATGAAGAATGAATTTATTTGAGAAAATAGTAAAAAATAGTTAAAGCAGCAAACATTTAATTACAGCAAATGGAAAATAAATAATATGTGATAAAAATTATATAACTTGTATAAAGAAAAATAGATTAATGTTTATGATTATTTTGTATGAAAAGTCCTAAAAAGAGGACACAATAAAATGAATATGTAAAAAATAATACATTTTTCAATTGCTACATGTTTTTAGGATTGTATTTAATATTATTTATATTGCATTTAATATTCCAAGAAGTTCAAGCTGAGATGATCTCATCTGCTTTAAACAGTATATTTATTTTTGAAATATTTAAATTAGAAAGAAAAAAAAGAAAACTAGAGCCAGGCTTATCAGTTTAAAAAAAAAGAAAAAACAGAACTCAATAAGAAAATTGAAGAAATACCTTTTTGTTTCAAAAGTTTTTTCTCACTTTCCCGTCTCCTTTCTATCCTTGGAGGCAAAGTCTGGGAAGAAGGTGGGCACATCACATGGTGCTGCTGCTGTTGTTTATTCAAAACAGGAGGTCCTGACGGAGGAACACTTTCTACAGACATAGATTTTGTCATTTCCTTTCCAGATTGTCCATCTATAAAATTGACAATCTTGTGATTTCAACTTCCCTTAAATTTAAATCTTTAATTTTTGGTGATAATAGTATCAGATATGCAACAGCAGTTTTGGAAAAAGCACTGAACTTTGTGCGGTAACAAAACTTTAGTAAAAAGGTTTTAAAGTTACAAATAAAACTACAATAAAAATTTATTAAAAAATAGATTTTTTAAAACATTGAGTTAATTTACTTCAAACTATAGATTGTGAATTGTTTCAAAATGCCACTCTCTGTTAAAATCATAGCTGGAATAATTTCATACTAAGAGACACTTGGAAGATTTAATGATCTAATGAAAATTCGAATTCAGTTTAAAATTTTTAATTCGAGTGATTTTAATTAGAGAACATTAAAAACCAATTTGTAAAGGATCCCTCAGTTTACCATTGCATTCTTAAAATTTTGGTGCATATTAAATTGACAATTAGCATACCTGACAAAAAAAGAGAACAATTCAAACTTTTAAAACAATTTATCTCTATCATACAAGATTTGATTTAATCTTCTAAGAATAGTAAATAAGTATATGATCCGAATTCATCAATATAAAACTCCAAATTAAGAAAATTTCAGTTTTTTTTAAAAAACTTTATATCATATTAATCAAGTCAAAAATATAAAAACAATATATTGGGTAGAATAAATATGTCAATCATTTTTGTACAATCAGTCCATGGAGTTCCAATTCAACATATCAAATTTTAAAAATGTTAGAAAAGTTAATGATGGAAATTAGATGAAAGATGAAGAATTTTCTAGTGAATGGATTTTTAAAAAAAATGGCATGTCTATTTTTTCTACATTTAGTTCAAATTGAAAATGAATTGAAAATGTTATTTAAATGCAAATAAATTTGATAAGATAAAATTACCTCCATTGAGAGATTTGTCAGAGGAATCTTTTGGCACAGGCGGCAGAGACATGGAACTTGAGCCAGTATTGGGAGGGAATGATGGAGAGGGAGGTTTGTTTTCAGTACTGTGGGAGTGCAAGTACTGTTTGCCAGGAAGAGTATTGGCGGATGTGTGCGGCGCTGGATAAGGCTTAGAACCAGTGGCATGGACTGGAGACAATGAAGTTGTCGAATTTTGCCTTTTAGGTCCTGTTAAGTTTCTTCGTTTTTGAGGCAAGACATACCTAGAGAAAAAAATATAGAATGAAATGAAGAAAAAAAATTATGATTGTGATTTTAATTTTAGAAAAGCAATAAAAAATATGTGCTTGGGTTGTAAACTTGTGATTTGAATTTTTTAAGCCTATTACAGGTTGCGTAGCCAAATTAGTCAACAAAAAAATAAGCAAAGACTTAATAATATTATTTGAGTGCTTAAGCCCTTTTCAAGCACTCAAATAATATTTTTAAGCACTAAAAAAAAAATATCATAATTGGGTAGGGTTGGAACGCTTTTAACAATTGACGGTTTTATCTGGTTTTAACCGTCATGTCAAAAGAAAAAAGACCTTTTGGCGTTGTTTTTGACAATTGTTAAAATTCTTGAGTCACGTTTTGAAATGGCGTTTTCATACCCTACGGACTGACGATGCGCTGAAATAGATTGGGGTTAAATTAATTGTGAAAACGTTGAATAGAACAATGTGAACTGTGTCTTTCTGCATAATTTGTAGCGATAACCAACATTGTAAACGAAAAATCTCAATTTGGAAAAGGGAAAATTAAGCAATTTTTAAAAACACCCAATGGAAATATCACCTTTAAGGGCTCTTAAAAAACGAAAATAAGCACCTTTAAGCAATTTTTAAAAAACATGAAAAAAAAGCACCTTTAAGGGCTTCTAAAAAACAAAAATAAGCACCGTTAAGCACTTTTTAAAAACGCTATGCACCCTGTATTTTGTAATTTTTAATCTTTATCTACATCACACCATCCTGTTATAAACAGAATCATTTGGCATTATTGTATTTAAGCCAATTTTCAAGGTGACTGGTAATCTTGCCAGAAATCACTTTGAAATAATTTTTAATATTCCAATAATAAAACTTAATTCTTTCTGATATTTAATAATGCTGTAGATTTTATTCTGCCTCCATTAAATTTGAAATAGAAAACATCGATGTCCTCTATTAATTTAGTTGTCTTAAAATATTACATAAAAATCATGTTTAAAATTTTATCACTATATAGAAAATCCTTGCCCATAAGCTATTTAATGAACTTACAGAAAAAGATATTTGACATCACATACATAAAAAGATCTCATATTTGGTTCTTTACTTAATAGATAAACCCTTACTTATAACCAGAAGACGCTTTTTTAGTACCGGGTGAGTTAAAATTTAATCTTGAAAAAGAGAAAATGAAACTGAGAAGACATGAATTTTAAAATTGAGAAAAGACAAAAAGAATAGCAATAATTATAAGTACTTCTTTATAGAAAAAAAGTTAGTTCAAAAATATTTTCTTCTTAAATATTCAAATCTTACTTTGAAGAAGATGTATTTTCTGGTCTGACAACTGCACTAAATCTATCTTCTTCATCTCCATTTTCAAGTTGAATTCTTTCTTGATATGAGTTGTTCTTTTCAATTTCTCCAGCTATTTTCATTGCTTGAGCTTCTTTCAGTTTATATTCATCAGTATCTTTTTTATTGAGTGGAACACTAAAAAAATTATCAGTGAGCGTGGTTTGAAACTGAGACAATCATAGTGATTTCATTTAAAAAATTAAAATGTCATTTTTTAATACCATGCTTCATATAAAACAAGATTTAACTCAGCCTTAACTCTGATTTTTAGAATAGGAACAATATAATTATTGTTTGACTATCCGGTCTGATGTGAAGGAAAGGTAGGGCAGATTGCACAAAAGTCTCATATAACAGAGTTCCACTTCTTACCCCCTTTTCCATATAATTATAAACACACGTTACACATTTCAAGGTAAATGATTAATGCAAAAATACTTAGTCACTATGCTAAGTAGAATAGCGTCTTTTTCTTTTTTTAATGAAAGACAATTATTTTTAACTTAACATTAACCAAAAGAAAATAAGCTGGTCAGAAGCATGGCACGCAAGTTTAATGCACAATTAAGCTAGCTAAAACCACTTTACATATCACCATAGGAAAGTTCCCCTTAGGAATAAAAAAGGGCAGATCACTTCCTAAAAACAAGGCACCTTGAGTTTTGAAAGGGCACTCACTAAACACTGTAAAAATTTATCGAAATGTGTAATACTACGAATAACTGAATAGAATTAGCTCTCATTGTCTAGTTTGTGTATTGTTTTCAGAATTGTTTAAGTTGAAAAATATTTAATAGTTGAATTAATGATAAACTCAATACGCTTAAACTGCAAAATCCCAGATTTCAAGTAAAGTTTAGTGAGGTTAAAGTTGAGTTCATGTAAAATATTCAGTGTTCCTCCGATTCATAACAGCAATTAGAAAAAAGCTTGAGAAAATACTTAGATAGCCTAGACCCTGAGATTTGGCACTAAAGTTGGCAGGTCTGAATACACGTTTATGAAATTCAAACTAGCAACATTTAAGGCGTATATACTACTTAATTCTATGTAGGTATACAATAGTAATAAAATTATGCATGAATTTACTATTAAAAAAATATAGATAAAAAGGCACTAAATTAAAATGTATATAACACTGAAATATTAAACTTCACTTTAATGTTCTAATATTTGCTTAAAATAGAACTAGCTTTTTTGCCTTGCTTATTTATAGTTTTTATAGTTTCAAGAGTTGTTTAAGTAATATAGTTTGTTTACATTAGCAGCAAACAACAAAATTTCATAACTCTTGGTAGTTATGGGGCAAAGAAATTTATTTTAAACAGAATATTGCGGAAATTATCAGAAACCAAAATTTTTATTACTGAGCCGTAAAACTAATCTTGACTATGAAATTGCAATAATTACAAACTAATCATACTGGTTGGCACTTCTGTGACAAATATTAATTTACAAACATTATTTTTTACATAAATACTTACGTATATTCATGAAGCGATTTATCATAGCTAGATGTGACACCATACTTCTCCGCATTTAATCGAAACATATCATTTGCATCCCATCCATTCTAAAAGTTAAAAAACCCAAACAATTACTCATCCAAACAATATGATTGCAGGTTTACAAAAAAACGAACGAAACATTTAAAAATTATATTCCATTAAAAAATCAACTTACAGCTCCATCATCATCACCACCCAAAGCTAGAGTTTCATTGTCACTAGACGCTCCTTCCCAAGGTTCAAGTTCTCTTTCTGCTAAAATTTGTCCATTATATTTACTGATGGCAGTGTCAGTAAAATTATCTAAAAAAAATAAATGTAAACTAAATAAGTAACAAAGTTCTATGTTTTCCACCTCTTCCAAAACTGCATAAATCAATTTTTTTAAAAAGTAACACAGTTAGATAGTCTTATATTTATTTCATGTTATGCCTTGTTATAACAGTAATATTTATAAAACAGATTTATAGCAAGATTATATAAAATACCAGATTTAGCTGAAGTGAAAAGTTTATTTTTTATTTCTTAAAATAAAAATGCTCACAAATATACACATAACAAAATTAAATACAAAGTAAATCATTGAAAATATTTAGTTTTAATAGTGTAACAAAAAAATATCCCCTACTATATAACATTGCTTTGACCCTTAAAAATGGAATCATGTTAAAATACCTTATAAGAAGTTAGTTTTTATTATTATGATTTGTCCAGGTTTCCAACTAATGCACAAGGGTCTTTTCAATATGTTAATGCTCATAGAATTGAAAAAGGTTTGTTTTTTAGTAAGCATCAATTCTTCTTAAGACTCTTGTTAAAATACCAACTTTATCCATCAAATGGTCTCATTATCATAATCGATTGAAGAAACAAATTTTACTTAGAAAAGGGGAAAGAAATGGGTTATTAAACTCTTTAATTTAAAAAATTCAACACACAATGAAAGAGATTAAACAAAAAACATATATTACTTCCAGAAAACATGTAATATCTATTATAGTTAAAAATCATTAAAATCCGTGAATAAAAATTCAAGAAAAAGTCCAGTATCTGAAATTATTAGGACTTAGCAAATCTGGATAATCTTGATTTCAGGTGAACAAACATAATATGTGTTATTCAAATTTAAAAAATAACTAATCTATGATAATCATGACAATTAATGTCAATTTCATATAACATTTACTTAGTCACACACAAAAAAAAAAAACGAGCAGACAATAATTTTAATTTTCTCTTTCACAAAATAAAAGCAAGTTTGTTTGTTTTTTTTTTCAATTCGATGTGAAGAATTAGAGGGGCAGATAATCAGATAAAAATTTAAAAAAAGCCTCTGATTCCAAAAGTAAATTAATCACATCTAATAATAAAAAATAATAATATAAAACAAGAACAGAATTGAGCAGGTTTTGTTCATAAAAACATTTATAATTAAAAGAAAAAAAAGTTTATGCGTAGGTTTTTCTTTTTAAACACTATTAAAATTTAGCTTCATTAACATTCAATGTTAATTCTTTACACCAAAGTTTGTTTTTCTTTAACTCATCTTTTCAACAACTATTTAAGTGTGCTTATTGAAGCAGAATAAATATTTAGATATTGAGAAAGACAAAAGTACATATTAATATATTTTTTAACAAACAAAACATTAAAAAAAAAAGAGTAAGAAATGTATTTCGATTGTAAAAAAGTGTCCAGACGTTTCAACTGCACAGATAGTCTGTAAATGTGCAGAAAACATAAGTGATTGACCATTGTTGGTTGATGATGCAATATAGTATAACATTAAAGAATTTTAATCATATTCAAGCATTTAATTGAATAAAATTGAAACAAATGAGCATGTAACTATTTTCAAATGAAGCTTACCTTTGACTGCAAAATCAGTATCAATATTTCCAGCAAATACCTGGACAACATCTTTGAACTTAAAAATAACTTTTCCTTTAACCCCCTCTTCAAACGGAAAGGATTCTAGTAAGTTACTAACTGCACTGCTCAGATTTTTTGATGTCAAACTATTTGAACTCACTTTATGTGCTGTTTCTAGCACCAAGTCAAGCTGCAAAAAAAAATAATAATAATAATAAATAAACTATTACAAAACAGATAATTCATATTTTAAGGGATTAAAAATGAATAAAATAATCAAAAATGTATACTCAAGTGTGTTTTAACTTTACTGAGCTCTAATATTAAAATAAATATATTTAAACCTATTTTTTACAAAATGCTATCATCAAATGTCATAATGCTTAATAAATCAGTAAACAAATTATTCTTAATTTCTTTTGTAGTGTTAAGGACACACTTCAGAAAATAATTATGTAGCGTATTATTATTTTTTTCTTTAAATTTTAACCTTTTTTTTTTATCAATGTCTACCAACAACCATTTTGTATAAGAATATTTTAGGTAAGTAAAATGGCAAAGTTTAAGAAAACACTTTTACTTTATTGCTACCATAATTTCTTGTATATAATCTTTGGATTACCAAATTTTTTTTTCAAATTTTTAATTGTCATAACATATAATCTACAAAAACTATTTTCTTGGTACCAAACAGCATGAATTTCCTATCGTAAAAGATCATTCACACTGGATGCAAAAAATTTGTGTATACAAAAAAAAAAAACGTGCAGATGAAATATATTTACTAGCAAAAAGCTCACCAATCAGGTTCTTGTTCACATCTACAGGGGTGATTGTGAGCCCAAGTCAAAATTCCAGAAAATTTCTTGAGTTAAAAAAAATAACAACAAAAGAAACAGCTTAAATTGAAACAAATTTAAACAAGGTTTTTTTCTTCCTTTTTCTTAATATTTCTTAGTTTATTTAAAATTTTACATATACCTGTACCATTTACACATACCTATGATGACCTGGAGAAGTAATTAAGTTTAGAATATGTCTTATAAAGCAGTTGGCTTTTCCTTACAAACAAATAAAATAAACTGTGTTTTTAAGTTCCACCTTTGAAAATTTGATTTCTGGAAACTTCCGTGATCAATGATTTTTTTTAAATGTTTGGACCTTCGATCTCCGGAAACTTCCGGATCACTGTTAGCGAAAAATCCGGATCCCTGCATCTCTGAATTTGTGTGTGCAATTTTTTGCATCCAGTGTGAATACCTCTTAAACATGCACGTGTCTACTCGCTTCTTTCTTACAGATGCCCACTGGTTCATTTATGATGTAGACTTACTTACACATGACATAGTTTCTATTGGAAGAAGGAACTCATGTATTTAAGTTATTGTCATCATAAATAAAAGTAGATAGCTGCACCAAATGAACCACCTTACAATCTGCGGACTATACAGCTGCGCAGATTCTACACTGAAAATTTTCTCTTCTAGGCTAAGACCGACGCTTCCAGATCATACTTGACTGAGGATGATAGAAAGGAAATTACAGTACATAACAATGTTTTTTCTTTTAATTTACCTCTTTTGAAAAAGTTAAGAAAATGCCTTCAAACATCTCTCCAGTTCGTACTTGTACTTGAACAACAGAGCCCTAAGATAGAATTTAGAATAATTATTAAGGTTAAATTAGATTATATATTTCAAAAATGGTGTAATTTTCAACACATACCACTAAGGAGATTGTTGAATGCATCAATTTTGTATTGCTGAAAATGCCTTCATACTAAAATATAAAGACCACATGATTTATAACTATAGGAATTGAAAAATTCACTCATATATGCAGTTTTCTAACTTATTTAGCACAATATAATTTAATACATTTTAAATTAAAATATATATATATTTAATAGATCCAGGTAGAATAAATGATTAACATATTAAACCTAAAACCACTTTCATAAAATAAATAAGTTAAATAATTTCGAAATAAAGCTATTTGAATTATCTTATACTGTGACATTATTATGATTGTATAAACAGCTAAGGTACTTCCCTGAAATCTTACTTTGACAGAAATATTCAATAAAAGAAGCAAACACCTTAAAACAAAATTATTATTTTTTTCGTATACAAAAAATCATTATTGCGCTGATACATTTATTTTCTTGCTAAGGTCACCTTTTCTTTTATTTACAAATAGTTATGGTTCTTACATATTCATTAAAGAAATTAGCTTTGACTACATAAAATTACAAATAGCAAAAATACTTACCGGAACACTTTTATCATTATATGCTTTGGATTTCCCAGGTTTGCTGGAGAAAAAAAAAAAAATACTAAATATTAATTTCTATAACATATATATCCATATACATCATAATTAGTACAGTTTTTGATAAGTGAATACAATACATAATGTATTATTATATACACAATGTATTATGTGACTTAAATTTCATTTGTTGTAATCATTCATAACATGCATAAAAATATGTTTATTAGCTAATATCACCATATAAATGTTCAACTAATCAACCTTTAAATATGGGAGGAAATTAAAAAGGAAATTAATGAAAAATTAACTCCAGAATTTTAGAATAAAACGATAACAACAAGAGCAAATGATAATAATATGGATATTTCCATACCGTGGCATGTCACATCAACTACAATTACCTAAAACCAAATGGATTTTTAAAAAAATACATGATGAGGTTCACTTGGGGGTTTGCTCGAGTTAAACCCTTTTTGTCCTGTTTATTTTAGTTTCTCATACATTGCTGAATGGAATTAAGGAACAACTCCTGATTCTGATATGGAAATCTGACCATAATAACTTGTAATATTATAGAATAATAATAGTTATAGATAAGTGCAGTCCTGTTTTAAAAAATTAAAAATAATTTTTTTTTAAATACCTATTTGTGGCAGCCCTGCCTTTTCTTCTGTTGCTTTGCATCATATTGATGACTGTCTGAAAATAATTTCATAATAAAGGATAATTTCAATAATTAATCTTTACAATAACATTAAAATTGTAAACATCATGCAAAACACAATTTTGTGTAAGAATTTAGACTTATGTCTTAAAAATAAAATATGCTTTTATAGTTTGGAGGTGAAACAACCAACGAATGTCAACTTAGAAAAAAAACTAGTTCAGTTGCAAACATTTAAAAAAAAAAATCTGCAAATAATTATAAACACCACAGCTATAGGTATGACCTCAAAGCTTTTGCATGATAAAAAATGAGAAAATAAATAAATAAACATTAATACCAGTACCATCCCTTCATTAACAATTTCTTAGTTTTTTTATTAACTATTTTAGTAGGTATAACAATGAAAATTGTAGTTGTAAATTTTAAATTGCAGAAATAATAGTAAAAAATGTTTGTTAAACTTTTAATATAGTAAATATTTGTAACATTAGTTACATAGAAATAATAACATCAGGCACAGGAGCTTTTTAATGAAGTTTTTAAAGATAGCATGAAGTTTTTTTTAAATTAAGTTTTAAAAAACTAATCTCATTATTGCTTATAAAAGAATTTCAAAATAAAAATGTTTTATTCCATTTCTTTTTCATGTAATGCCAGTCACATTTTATATTTTTATTCTAAATAAAACATTTATAATCGTCTTCTATTTTTCTTACATAGTACTAATAATATTACGCAATTGAAAAACATCTCAAATAATTCTTTTAAATATATATCAATGAAAAAAAAAAGTTAAAAAAGTTGTAATTATGGAATTGCCCCAAAAGGTTCAATGAAAAAAAAAATTCTTTATTATACACTAATTAATATTTATTATAAAAAAATAAAAAAACCATGAATGTTCAAAATTCTGTCACAAACTACATTAAAATCTGACCATAANGTACTAATAATATTACGCAATTGAAAAACATCTCAAATAATTCTTTTAAATATTTATCAATGAAAAAAAAAAGTTAAAAAAGTTGTAATTATGGAATTGCCCCAAAAGGTTCAATGAAAAAAAAAAAATCTTTATTATACACTAATTAATATTTATTATAAAAAAAACATGAATGTTCAAAATTCTGTCACAAAAAAATAAACGATATTTGGATTTTCTCCTTCAACAATTCAAAGTTTCTTCTAAAATAACCCTCTTTTATTTTTGCAATCAGAATAGTGACTAGAAGACATTTTGTAATGATTACTTTTTATTTTTTTATGACTAAAGATGGATTACTAACTTTTCTTTTCATTAATTTATCATGTCCTCATTAAATTCAGCATATTAATTTACTAATATTTATCAATATTAGATGAACAATATTTCAAAAATTATTTCCAAAGTTATTACCTGAATTAATAACAAATTACTAAAACATTAAAAAAAAAATTTATACAATTACTTTTTTAATCCAGTAAAGTAATTTTTATTGAGTTTTTTACTTACAGATGATAAAAATTCAAAAAAATTTGTTTATAAATTATTAACCATAATATAAAAAAATATATAAAAAAATTTTAAACATCACTTACTAAAAAATTATAAATTCCAATAAATTTTTAAATTTTTACTTACTTTGTATGCTTTTGTAATGCAATTTACAATAATTTAAATGTGAACTTCATTTCTAAAATAATACGCCTAAGGAAAGGCTTAGTCATTTTTCCTAATATCAATCAATACATCTTGAGAGCTGATTCAATTTATCCAAGCACACTGTAAAAAAAGAAACAATGATAAGAAAAAATTATAAACCTTATCAGTTGTAATAAAATATCCATCAAACAAATGCAGATGAAAATTAACAAAGGAAAACAATCTCAATTAATAGTAATATATATTGATTAGTTTATTGCATTCAAAACTTAAAATAAATTAAAGTAGTTAATATTAAAATACAATTACTTACACCTTATATCTTAAAAGTCCTACATTCGTGCAAACCAATCGCTTTTTCAAGAAAAACTTCATTAAAAAGATGTCAACGGTTTAAAATTTGTTGATACTTCAATGTCTTTTTCAGTTTAATTAAATTAAGCAGTAGTAAGAAATATTTCCATGCTGATACCTATTCACGCTAAAGAAAAATTCCCTAGTATTTTGCTCGGAAAAATTTGAAAAAATTTATAACAGATAGCACAAATCAATATGTATTACACCTGTCAAGATTATTCAATTTTGTCAGATTTTTTTTTCTGTTAGTTTCTCACTAACTCCTACCAGATTATCAAGAAAACTTGGTAATCATTTGGTAGTCTCCAATTGTAAAATTTCTAATCATAGATTATTAGGGAATTAAATTTGGGTTAAAAGGCAAAGTGCTGCTAATTAAACATTCAATGACCACAGTTGGTTTATAAATATGTTACCTACATCATATATCTTTAAGATAAGCAGGGACCTGTCCAGGCCGAATTTACTACCATTTAGCAGTACCTTCACAAATTCAACTTTAGGAAAAACGGCAGTTTCACAAAATACTTTTTCTTAAAATTTTATTTTTGTATACTTAAGAAACGATAAATCCATATTTTGATCATATTTTTGAGTTGATTTTTTAATATAATTTTCAATTTTTCACAAATTATGTCTTAATTTTCACAAAATAGGTACCTCTCAGAAAAACCTAGACAGATCCCTGATTAGTGTTCAGAGATTAATCACTGGAATCCAAAAAAAAACACATAATTTTAACCTTACTGCATTAATAAAATTATGCTTAAAGCGTTACGGTAATCATGAGCTATTTCTTAGTATAAAGATTATAAGCTAATATGATTTCAATTTCATCATTATATATGTCCCAATTTTTCATTAAGCAACAAACTGTAGATTTATATCGAAAATAATACATAACTCTTAACAAAGATAACACTTTAGACAAACTAAATAAAACAACTATAAAAGAAATTTACATTTATATGTTTCAGACTACTTCAATTCATGAAATGACCTCAATTTAATCATCTTTAAGACATTGTTAATAAAAACATACATAACTGTTATTTGAAACAACCAATTAAATATTAAATCACTTCAAGAATGAAGAAAACAATTAAAATATAAAGCGCGAAAAATTGCTGTAGCTACGTTGATTTACATAAAAAAAGCAAAAATCCAAACAGAATGATAGGTTAACACAGAAAAACTATTCACATTTAAGTACGATGCATTTTAAATTTTAATAAGCATGAATAAATATCGATTATAAAAAAAAAACCAGATGAAAATGAGTACCAAGGCCAATGACAACACGTACCATTTTCAACGTGTTCTCCGATTTCAGAAATATAATACTCAATAATCATTTCTAAGTCATCAAATAAATTATAAACTTGAACAAACTGATCAAATAATTAAAATATGTAGATATTAATCACAATAGTGAGATAATGCAATATATGCACCCTAACTATTGGCTAGTCACAATAGGTATGTCAAACTCTAAATTCATTTTTAATACATATAATCGCGTCAAAAATCAAAAAACCATACCCAATGCTAAAACCTTTGGTTCTTCATTAGAGAATCTGTCCAGTTCGTGATGTTATTTATACAATTGTTTACCCTACTTATCGAAAAAGTAAGTTGTGAAGGCAAACATATATCACAGATCAAATATCGCGAATATTTCAAAGACGTAAAATAAATAATGAAAAATTTGTTTTAAAATACCTAGATTTTTTTAAAATATAAAAATTATTAAAGAGTCTCTACATGGCCTTGCAAGGCCACAGAGATTCAATTAACGACCTACATCCGAATGAATCAAATGTAAAAACAGTAATTTTAGGATCTATGGCGTCAACAAACTACATGAATTCAATATTGCCAAATTCTGAAGCCTAATTTGAGGTATGTAAGTTTCTATTAAGTCTGCAAGTCTAGGCCACCGTGTAAAAGTTATTAAAAGGCCATTCTGACTGCATAAGATTCACACCTCCGATTGTCGCCAAGACAGAAAGAGAACTTCTTCAGGCTATGGCGCACGAGCGCGTGACGTCGAGTGCTTTGTTCGCAATCAATTAGATGGCAAATTCACTAATGAAATTCTATGGGTTGCTGTTGTAGTTAATTTACGTCGCACTAGTGCTGCACAATGGGCTATTGGCGACGGTCTCGGAAACATCCCTGAGGATGATCCGAAGACATGCCATCACAATTTTGATCCTCTGCAGAGGAGATGGCACCTCCGCTTCGGCAGCCCTACGACCTGCACGTGAAGTCGAGCACATTACAGTAGAACAGTTTAACGAGGACCAATATCGCACACCCTCGGTCCCTACGCAGACTAATTCAAGTGGTCACTCACCCGCACGCTGACCGCAGCCAGTGATGCTTGACTTCGGTGATCTGCTGGGAATCGTGAAATTCTACGGGATTTTTATGTCTTTTTTAAAAAATTGTGAAAATTAAACATTTTTTTTTTAAGTATTAACGGTCAATTTTCATGTAGAGCTTTAAAAAACTATTGAGCAAGGTTTGGGTAAATTGTGATATTCTTTATATGAAAAAAATGATGATTTTTATGGGGTAGTGAGTTCTGTCTCTCCTTACAGATCTTGTTTATTATTATTCATTTAAAAAAATAGTTCTTGATTTTTATAGATATTAAGTAAGTAGGTTAAGTATAACACTTACGTCATAAACAGAGCAGAATAATGACCAATTTCTCGTTTATTGTACTACTTTAAAATCATTCTTTGTTTTTGTTAATAAACTTCTGGGTGGCAGAGCTTCTGATGTAAGGTATTTGGTAATATTCTTACAAATACGCATTATTATTGATGTATTTGGTCTAATAAGAGTAAAATTAATTTATTTTCATATATTTGGACCAAACCTTTTGAAATGTTTAAGTCAGGTTTTGATAATATTCCTGTAAAAAGTCCAATAAAATATTATATTGGGTGAGTGCGCTCTCTCCTTAAATATAATGTTTGTAATGATTAATATTAGAAATTCTTGATATTTTACTTTATTAATTGAGTAGATTAAGTATGATACCTGTTTCATAAATAGAGAAGAAGAATAAACAAAAATTTGTTACTGCACATTAAAATTAATTTGTTTTTGCTAGTAAACTTCTGGGTGGCAGAGCTTCGGATATAAGGATTCTGCTGATATTTTTACAAATACACATTATTAATTAATTTGTCTATTGAGAATAGACTTAATGAAAATATGTATTTACAAAGTATACAGATATCTACGTACATACATGAGCACCTAGATTGCAGGTACAACCATATATGTATGTGCATGTAAGCGCAGATACATACTTACATGCACTTTTAGTATGTTTACATATTGTATGTATAAGCAACGTTTTAACACAAATACGTATTACGCCAAGATTAATATATACATACAAATAAGTATATGCATACTCACATGTATGTACAAATTATTAGCGTACATTCATATAATGTATGTACTTGCGTACTTAAATTCATACATAAGTATATAAATTATATACACACATATATATGCAAACATACATATATTGCCTTTCCATACAAATTAACATCGCGTATGCATAATTATATGCATATATTTTAATTACAAATAACGTTTGTGTATGTTTGTACATGTAAACAGATAAGTACGTATGTATGTTGTATTCGCATTCATACATATATTGTATATTCATGTGTACATACAAGCATTGTAGGTACAGAAATAGGTACAAACATTGTATGAGCACAAAATATGTCTATGCAGTAACAATGAGCAAAAAAATTAAGCGGGCCACATTGAATAACTTTTGATCTAATCACTTTAATGATCGAATCTTCACGTACCAAGACTCAATCCCAATGGTTCGAGAGGGTGGCTTGAAATGTGCTAACTAATTAGTGTATACGGTATTTTAAGTTACGAAATCAGACACAAAAACATACTTTCCCTGAATAAACATAACTTTTTTCCAGACTAATTCGGATTTTTGACCCCTAAAATATAGGGGTAGCTGTAATCTGGGAAATAAATATAGTCCTAATAGTTTGGTTAGAAAAGCGAGCCAAGGTTTGGACCCCTTAATGTTAATTTTACATTTTGAGTATTTCGTCATAGCTCACAAACTTTTTAAGCGGATCAAAAAAACAAAAAAAAATTGAACACAATAATAAAACTTATTTATCCAACGATAATTCCATGCAAAAAAATAACTTTTAGTAAATATTTATTATTGATTAGCATTTTGTTTAATAATAGTCGAAAAAATTTGAAATGCGAGTTATACAATTTTTTTACAATGTTTTAAAATGTAATTTTAGATAGCAAAATATAAAATTTGAATAAAATCAAACGAAGAGTAAGAGAAATCGAATTTTAAATATATGGCATTTTTCTAAATTCGATTACTCAAGAACTATTTGACCAATTTTGGTAAAATTTCCCAGTTTGTCATGTAAAAATATATTTTTTAAAAGGATGTAAAAAAAAAATGTATACCTTACAAATCAAAATGTTTTCGACTATTATCAAACGAAACAATAGAAGTAATAAATATACATTAAAAGCTATTTTTCGCGTGTATGTTTGGATAAACAAATTTTATAATTGTGTGGAAATTCTTTCGTATTTTCTTAAAAAGTTGTCCGAATATGACGAAGTACGCAAGCAGTAAATTTAATAGTAAGGGGAATTTGAACCATATTTCCTAGACTGCGGCTACCCCCTATATTTTGGATCTGTAAATTCTAAATCCAGCAACAACAAAAAAAAGGTATTTTTATTCAGTAAATGTACGTTTTTATGTCTGATTTCGTAACTGAAAATATCGTCTGCACTAATTAATTAGCCCATTTGAAGTCACTTTCTTTAACCATTTTTATTGACTCCTTGAGTGTGATGATTCGATCATTAGGATCAAAAACAATTCAGGGTGGTCCGTTTATTTATTTAAATTTTTTTTTTTTTTTGCTCACTGTACATACCTACGCATTCTACTTATATTTATATCTATACATACAGACAAGCATTGCATCATACAATAGTAAATAGTATTAATAGACGTAAGTGCATTCTACGCACATAAAAATGTGTATGCACCTACATACTGTATTTACATATAATATGCAATTGTAATTAATTGCGATTGTATATTTAGATTACATGTAATTACAACTACTTGAAATTACGATTACAAGTAATCGTAAAATTCGATTATTGGTAATCATAATTACCCGTAATCGTTTTTTGCAGTGATTACAAGTAATCACGATTGCTTGAAATTAAGATTACAGTAGTAATCAAAATTATGGTGAATTTTAATCAGGATTACAAATTGATTACTCTCTAATCGATAAGTGTAATCACGATTACAGGTATAATGAAAATTGTGAAGAGTTGTAATCACGATTACAAGCAATTGTTTTCTGTAATTCAGTATTGCAGTCAGGACCGGCGGAGCGGAAGGGCGGGTAAGACCAGCGATCGTCATTGAGCCAGGTTACGGGGGCGTTGAACGCGACTCAGATTTAATGTTCACTAAATTATTCATTTCCTCCTTTTTTTTTAAAAAATATTATATGTTTTAAAAATACACTTATATTTTGTTATTTTTTAAATTTTATGTTCTTAGACTAACTTTCTCTGTAAATAAATGTTCTCTATGTAAAAATTTTGTTTAAGCTACTCGCCAATGTTCCCAAAGAGGTAATGCAGGACATAAACAGAGGGTGGGGTGACCTTAGAGGATGACCACGTGGACTTTGGTTTCTTTTAATTTAGTATTCGATTCATTTTTTTCAATTTAGTGTTATGTCATGTTAGTTTTATGAATATAGGTAAGATTATTTTTTTAAATTTAACATCACTTTCGAATTTAGGTAAACAATCAGAAATGTTTTTTTTTTAAAATTTTACTTTAATTAACTTTTTAAATAAAAATAAATCGTAATTGAGTGCTTTTTACTAATGTATGTCTCACGTAATTGATGACGTCATTCATTATTTTACTATATTTATTAGTAAACTTGAGGGTGTGTGTCAAATGCTCTCTTAATATGTTATCATTTTTTTATTTATTAAAACCTTAATATTTTTTAGAAAATACTTTTATTTCAACCCAAAATGTAATTTTAGTGTTTTTCATCTAAATTTCAGCGAATTTTTTGAGGGGCTATTTAGAAACAAGACAGAAAGGTTAATTTCTGAGATAATTAGTTAAGATTCTCAAGATCTTAGTAAATTTTATGTTAGCAACGAAAAACATCGATTAATTCTTAAAAGATTTACATAGTTTGTTTTTTGATATATATTTAAAATAGTTATCAAAAGATTTTCAGGGAAACTAAAGTAAGACTCCCTTTTCTCTAAAAATATTTGCTAATAGCCAGATCGATAATTTCTTAATTCATTAGATCTATCTAAACTTTAATGTTGCTACAATTTACGTTGCACGTAGATTTTTATTTATTTTAATTTTATAAACCTATATTAGTCTGGGTAGAAAATATCTAACGTTCTCCAAAAACTACTTGATAGCAATAATCATTTAATATTTTCTTAATACTCCGAAGAGAGTCCGTTTAGCGTTTTAGTTTTAACTAAAAATCAGTTTTAGTTAAAAATCATTTATCTAAAGATAATTCCATACGAAAAATAGCTGTTAATCATATTAAATAATGTAGTTTTACATGGCAAAATACAAACTTTGAGTGAAATCTTAAAGCACTTTTAAAATGAACACTGTTAATGCAAAATATCTGTTAAGGTGAATCGAATTTTAATATTCATGGAGAAATTTTACGTTTAAGGGGAACAGAAAAATTAGTTCCCCTATGACAGGAGATAATACATCTAAAAGAGTAGTTTTTTTTTTTTGAATGCTTTGATAATTGTAAAATTACAGCATTCAAATGAAAGGGATGTATGAATTAAACTTGTTGAGGGGGGCTGATCGTAAAGACACGGTTCCCATTAGAACACCGAAGTCAAGCATCACTGGCTGCGGTCAGTGTGTGGGTGAGTGACCACTTTGATCAGCCTGCGTAGGGACCAAGGGATCGCGGTATCGGTCCTATTTAAACTGTTCTATCATAAAGTGCTTGACTTCGCTCGCAGGTCGTCGGGGGCTACCAAAGCAGGGGAGCCACCCACTCTGCAGATGATCAAAATTAGGATGTACACGCTTTCGGATCATTCTCAGGGATGTTTCCCAGACAGTCGCTAATAACCACTGTGCAGCTCTAGTGCGACGGAAGTAAAGTACCTACCTACTCTAAAGTGAATAGAGTTTTTATACCTCGTGCAATGTCTCATGAGTGTGAACGTAATGAAACATTTTTTCCTGAGAAATGATCGCCCATATTGATTTTTTGTTCCATTTAGATAGTGATTTCTCCCGCACTCTCAAACGTCGTAATTGATAGTGAAGAATTTCATTTCTACTAATTTCTAGTAGCTGAAATTTTTCTTAAATTCCACTAGCGAAATCTTTGGTTTACTTTACTCTGAAGGACGCAATCAATTCTTTTGTAATGGAAAGAAGAAGAAAAATTGGAATTATTTTTTGGATACGGTTGAAAAGGTAGAAGACATTTGAAAAGTATGTGCGAATAAAAAACCAAACAGCAAGCTATTACAAAATATTTCGTTAGTAATCCTCTCTAATTTGTGCAAGTTTATTCCTATTAGTTAATTTTCGTTAATTTTTTATTTGCTTTCTACAGAATTGAAAAATAATAGAGTACCGAAAATAAGTCCACTTTTTAATCTCGTCTGAATTATAATATTTTTTATTTCTTCATGACTAAATTTTTGTAGTAATTGGTTGTATTTGTCATGAGATGAAGGTCATTAATTTAATATAAAGCATAAATTTAAAACATTTATTGAAATGAATAATTTACATATTTATAATAGAAATTTAAGATTGGAAAATGCAGTTGGATAGCATATATAGATAAAAGAAAATGGCAGACTATTGTACGATTTTCATCAAAAAAAATTTCTGAACTGATAGCATGAACTACTTTTAATTTGAACAAATTTTCGGTCCCCCTTCGAGTTGAAGTTGGCGAAGTTTGACTGAATTTTGAATCGATAGTAATAAAATGTCAAGAAAAATGGCTTTTAGTCGTTTTCCTCGAAATCTTTTTTGAAGCACTTATGTTTTTTCAATTGCACGGTGATGTAGGTTTTGCTTTAAAAAAATAAATAAAACGTCCCTGTCTTTACTTGTTTTTATCGGTGTATACACAGAGAAGATTACTTTTATCTAACATTTTAGAGATGTAGTATTTGCTGTTCTGTGAGATTGTTTTAAGTTGATTTTAGAAGTAATAGTTTTGTTCTCTCTATTTTTTTTATTACTTAAAACAGATTTATTAATTGCTTTAAGATGGAATTCATTGTGATCAACGATGAATGAAGGCTATAAATTTAATATAAAGCGCAAAATAAAAACATTTATTGAAAGGAATAATTTACATATTTACAATAGAAACTTAAGATTAGAAAATGAAAGTAGATAGCCTACATCAGTGTTTCCCCAACTCATGACTTTTGTGTACCTCTTAAAATTTTTTCGTAACTCTGTGTACCACTGATAAAAAAATGAATGTATTTTTTACTATAAAAAATTGCACAATAGTTAAAAATCACAACTGGCTGTGTTGACACCACTAAATATTAACTGTTACTCTGCAAAAAATAGCCAATAGAAAAATACGTAATCGTAAATTTTCATTACTAGCTTTGTTTTTGAATAAAATTTTCGTTTGTTGCAAGATATTTCGCAGAAGAATGCGTACCCCCTCTAACTGTTCCTGTACCCCTGGGGGTTCGCGCACTACACTTTGGGAAACACTGGATACTTAGATAGTAGAGAATGAGATGGATTCGAGTTCACGTTAACGAAGTTTGACTGAATTTTGAATCGGTAGTATTGAAATGTCAAGAAAAATAGCTGTTGGTCGTTTTTTTTCGAAATCTTTTCTGAAGCACTTATGGTTTTTCAATTGCCCGGCAGTGTAGGTTTTACTTCCAAAAAAAAAAAAAAAAAAAGAAAAAAAGAAAAAGAAAAAACTTTCCTCATTTTACTTGTTTTTATCGGTGCATGCAGAGACGATAACTTTTATCTAACCTTTTAGAGATGTAGTGTTTGCTGCTCTGTGAGATTTCTTTAAGCTGATTTCAGTAGTGATAGTTTTATTTTCAATTTTTTTTATTTTTACGTAAAACAGATTTGCTAATTACCTTAAGACGGAATTCACTGTGATCAAAGACAAAACTGCCGTATCGAAATAGAAGTAATTATGTATATATGTATATAAATAAATAATGTTTTATTTGTGTGAAAAAAAGGGTCACAGTGGTCAGTGGCTACACTTCTTCACACCGGCCACTTAGGCATAGTCTCGTAAAGGACCGATTTTCCTAGATTAACTGCATTAGTTTCTTTACGCAATTTATGTAAGAGAGAAAGTGCCCTTTTAAAGATTTTAACGTCTAAAAATTTTTCCAGCGCTTAATTTGCCACAAATATATATAAATAACAAAAAGGCATATTTTTATATTTTAAAAGTCTCCCAGCGCAGTTTTAAATAAGAATTTCTTACTGTAAATAACAAGACTAGCCCACTGTAATGCCAGAGCTTCGAGAGACGGCCGCGTTTCACAATAATTATAATGTAGCACACATGCTAATTGCAAAACTAATCGGTGAGAAATATATCACTAGTTTTCAAAAAATTGGACAGTTACAATAAAATAAAATAGTTGTTAGACATTTTATTTTTTAAAAATCTAATGCAGTTGATGTGTCAATGGTTATCAGCAAGCGTTTTGTTGTTTCCGTTTTTATTGTTAAAGTTAAGTAAAACTTTTTCTTTGGATAAAACTAACCAAAGATTTTTTTTCTTTGAGAGAAATACGGAAGGCTAATGCTCTATCCCCTGAGCCAACACGGCCCTTTTATTCAAAATTGTAGTTTTTGTGTAGATAGAGATGTACCAAGTCTTAAAATTTTGCCAAGTCCGGGTATCCTGTGAAAATTGGATCTGTTACCAGTTCGTTTGTACCCGGAAAAAAATCGGATTTATTACCCGGTTGGGTATTTGAACACGAATCATAAAAGCGGCATTTTTATCTCCTGGTTACAAAACGCGATATTTGATGCAAAATTGTGAAAATACGAAACACGTTAGGAATTGCAACGCTTGATTATAATCATGTGAATGTAATTTTAAATCACGTTTGCATTGATCGGAAAAGGCGTAAAAACGAATATCTTTTTTCATCGGTTATTCGTAAAAGACTAACTTTCTTTGAAGAGGCAGATTTTTGTTTTTCTATTTTCATAATAGTTAAAAAGTCTCCACGAACGGCGTTTGTTGCAAACAGCCATTAAATCTAATCCGAAAATTGATTCGGCGTGATAATAAAACCCAAGCAAAACCACGTGTAATATTGAAAGTAGCCATTTTCACGGAGTTTGGGGTATAGAGAGCTCTCCTCCTAATGAGGGGCCCATATCCAAGAGGTCGTGGGTTCGATCCTCGCCGGCCGAAGACTCCCCGTGTAGTAAATGGTGACTGATGCACGTTAAATCTGTCGAGTCTCAAAGTCCTCCATGTTCCCACAACAAATCAATACCTCTGGGGGTACTGATCCAGGAGTTTCCTTGTCTTCTGGATTGGTTCAAAATTACAAGGCTACGGAGTTGAACGTAAGTAGTCGTAAACCCATGAATGCTGTTCAACGACGGTTATAAAATAAAATAAAATGAGGCGACCCAGCGATGAATTCCGACCAGTGCAGAATTCATACAGTGCCGACGTACAATATCCCTTAGAGGTAGACAGATCATCACGGGTCAGAGTCACCTTGATGTTCTAACTGGAGGTTTTCCTCTACACGTAACGCAAATGCGGGTTATTTCTATCAAAAAGTCTTCCATATTTAACTCAGAGACGTGGTGGCTTCGGAGATAGAGCGATCGCCTTCTAATGAGGTGAACCAGTTTCGAATACCAGACATGTCTGTTCGAAATAAATTCCGCAATGCTGACATAAAATATTCTCAGTGGTAGATAGATCATGGGTTAGAATCACCTTGCCGTAAGGCTAACCGGGGAAGTTTTTTTTCACTGTGTAACGCAAATGAGGACTAATTCCATCAAAAAAGTCCTTATTGAAGGTGAATTTCTCCCAATACTTGATTCAGGAGTTCCTTTGTCTTCTGGATTGTGCTTAAAATTACAAGGCTATGGAGTTGAACATTCAAAAAATTAAGTCAGCTGTTCAGCGACGGTTATAAAATATTTGATTCAGGAGATCTCGTCTTCTGGGCTGAGTTTAAAACTACAATGATTTTTTTCTCTCTACGGCAAGCACCGAACATTTGTTCTTCATTTCAGAAGATGCCGTAAGTGCTGCTCATTTGTTTACTTGGTGAACCTTAGTCAAGGAGGTGGGCCACATTCACACAACAGAGAGAAACATCTATGCCCTGAGCGGAATTTGAACCGACAGCTAGGCCGGTAAAAATTGCTACAGAGCTGAGAATTGGCAGTAGTAAACTCTGAATTGGGTCGGCTGTTTACTGCAGGTTATAACAAACCAAGCACCTCTCTTAAGGTAAATATATTTCTCTGTTTCAAAGGTGTTCACTTCACTAAGATTTCCTTGAATTACAATTCTACTCAAGAGTTAAATATGTTGTGTCTGAACTAGTTGCTTTAGCTTGATTATTAAGAAGCTGACACGATACGTAGATTTTCAAAACTCATTATTCTTATGAATAGTTTTAAGAAAATCTAAATACGGTCGAATGGAACAGAAATGATTACTACTCCCCTAACATTTGAAACTAAACAACAGATCCAAGCAAGCGGTAGTAAAGTTATCTGGGCAGTTACCAAGTCAGAGTGCGCAGCCAAATTATTCAACAAAAAATAAGCACCTTTAAAGCACTCAAAAAATATTTTTAAGCACTTAAAAAAATATCATAATTAGGCAGGGTTGGAAAGTTTTTGACAATTGACGGTTTTATCTGGTTTTAACCGTAATGTCAAAAAAAATTTTCTTTTGGCATTGGTTTTGACAATTGTCAAAATTTTTGAATTATGTAAATCGAATGACCTATCATATGCTACGAACTGACGATGGACCAAAATAGATTGGGGTTAAATTAATTGTGAAAACCTTGAATAGAACAATGTGAACAGGGTTTTTCTGCATAATTCGCAGCGAAAATCAACATGGTAAAGGAAAAATCTCAATTTGGAAAAGGTAAAATTAAGCACTTTTTAAAAACACAATGAAAAAAGCACCTTTAAGGGCTTTTAAAAAACGAAGATCGAAAATAAGCACCTTTAAGTACTTTTAAAAACGCTACACACCCTATTACATCAATAGCATTCCCCTCTATGCAATTTAAAAATCAATTTTACAATTGGACTGTCACCATTCAAACAATATCAGTTTTAAAACTGATACATTGAAATAATAATTTAAAAACAGGACTCAAAATCAGTACTTTAATTGAGAAGGAATGTCGAAATGGACAGTATTTATGCTTACATTCGATGTTATTATTCAAAAGTGTCTTTTTTATTCAATATTTATTTGCTTTTATATATAATTTTCATATTTGTTTGTTTTTATGTTTCAGGCTTATGACTGTACCCATGCGAGATATTTCAGTTCTTTATTGCCAATACAAAAAAGAAATAATATATAGATAAATATAATATAGAATGTATAAAAAAAGTACACAAAAGTAATTTTACCTAGAATTTATTAATCCAAATGTCCGATCAGAATTGATAACATGGATCATCATTTCTATAGTAGAAGGATTGAAGAGTTGAAGTGGCAATGTTTGACCAGGTATGAGTACAACTCCTGGTAAAGCCAGGAGAGGAATAGTTTGACAACTGTCATCATNTTATTTAATAATAGTCTGATGTTGATCATTTACGTCGCACTAGTGCTGCACAATAGGCTATTGGCGACGGTCTGGGAAACATCCCTTGAGGTTTGATCCTCTGAAGAGGGAATGGCACCCTCGCTCCGGTAGCCTGGCGACCTGCACGCCTAAGTCGAGCATTTTATGGTAGAACAGTTTAACGAGGACCAATACCACACCCTCGGTCCCTGCGCAGACTGATCCAAGTGATCACACACCCGCACACTGACAGCAGCCGTGAGGATTGACTTCGGTGATCTGCTGGGAACCGTGTCTTAACGATCAGTCCACTACGGGACAATAATAGTCTGAAAACGTTTGAATCGCAAGGCATATTTTTTTTTTTTTTATCATTTTAAAGTATCTAATTCCACATGGAAAATACAAAATTTGAGCGAAATTGCTTGATTAGTTCTTGAGAAATTGAGTTTTATAAGTACGACTTTTTTAAAATTTAATTTCTCAGGATTAATCGATTTCGCTGAAATTTTGTATTTTGCCATGTGGAAAACTTACAATGTTTTGTTATCCAGTTTATATGCGAACAAATAACTTGTTTTCATAAACATATTCGCTAACATAATACATAAATAGCTAAAATGACGATTAGAGATGGAGTAGTGAAAGTTTTTGAAAGGGCCTCAGCGAAAGGGCGAGGGGTGAAGTTACGGCACTGCCTGTGAATCCAAATCACGGAGGCGAGCAACTTTACCCACGCTATACTGTAACAGTTACCCGTTTATAGCGTCAGCCACATTAACACAACAGAGAGAAACATCTATGCCCCGAGCGGAATTTGAACCCACAACCAGAGGCTTCACAGTCAGGCACACCGACTGCTAGGCCAGCAAAAATTGCTACAGAGCTGAAAATTGGCAGTAGTTAACTCTGTTTACTGCAGGTTATAACAAACCAAGCAATTCTCTAAGGTAAATATATTTCTCTGTTTCAAAGGTACTCACTTCACTAGAATTTCCTTGAATTAAAATTCTACTCAAGAGTTAAATATGTTGTGTCTGAACTAGTTACTTTAGCTTGAATATTAAGAAACTGACATGATACATAGATTTTCAAAACTCATTATTCATATGAATAGTTTTAAGGTCACTAAATATGGTCGAGTGGAACTTAAATGATTATTACCCGCCTAACATTTGAAACTAAACATCAGGTCCAAGTAAGTAAAGTAACTGGGTAGGTACCAAGCACATGTCAAATATACAGAAATTTCTAGCATTTCCTTTAAAATTAACCTATTAAAAACATAGCATTTTTGTAAGTAAATTTGATCAAGCCCTGGGACTTCCTTATGGCCTTGAAAACAGCTAAACTTTTTTAAAAATGAGAAATTCTTTTCAAAATTAGCTTATATTGCTTAACTAAGACTCTGATAGATGTTTAATACAAATACATATTCTAAGTTAATGGAAATAAAAAAAAGTAGCTTCTTATAAATAAAATACTTTATTTTACAATATTTTTATTAAAAAAAATTGACAGCATAAACTTTAACATTTAAAATGTTTATTAGATATAACAAACATATTTTTTTGAGTTGTAACATTTTCTATCAAAGTATGTGCTTCAGTGAAACTTCGTTTGAATTCTTTTCTAAAAACCTATAAAAAATGTAAATTATGTCAACGTTAAAAATGAAATAAAAATATTGCTTTATGCATAAAAAGAATCAATTGGCAAATAAAAATAATTGAATAAAACTTTTTCTTTAACCTTATTAATGGGAGTCAGGTTTGTGAGAATGTGAGTTCGAATTCAGTTGGCCGAAGACTCCCCTTGTAGTAAATGGTGACTGGTGCACGTTAAATCTGCCGGGGCCTACATGTTCCCTAACTTTTTTTGCAGCAAAATTTCTTAATTCGAATAATTGAAACAAAAAATTTTTTTGCAATCATTCTATTTCTCCAAACGTTTTGTTTTAATGATTGCAGCAGGCCGTCTGGGCATGCAATTAAGAAGCCTTTTTTGAATGGATTTTTCGCCCATTTCGGACAAAGATCCTGAACGAGTTCTGCATTTGAAGAATGCTTCCATGACTTATTTTCAATGAATTCCAAAGAGTGTTCTATTGGATTCAGACCATGTGATTGCCCAGGCCAATTAAAATTTTTAACCTTCTTAGCCTTAAACCAACTTGTCACAATGTTGGCGGTGTGCTTAGGATCGGTATACTGCTGAAAAATCCATCCAAGAAACACCTTTTTTTTTATGAGCATACAATAGCACATGAACGTCAAAAGCGTTTCTATAAACATTGATCTATAGTCCCATTGATGTGTACAAAGAGGTGATTGATGTGTGTCTGATCAGTTTCCGTGTTTCACTGTAAGTAGCAAGGATCTATTCTGGTGCCTTTTGGACGACAAATAAAACATCGGCCAGGAAAAAAAGAAGAATTAGTATTCACCAATCTAAAGGATCTTCCAATATTTATTTGTCCATGCTTCACTTCTAACATGTTTCCTTCCATTTCCTTACTTAGTAACTAACAGTTGATTATAGAATTCCACTCTTGATGACAATAGCAGAATATGAATTAATTTCCTCAGCTTCTTTAATAATCATAAGACAAGAGGCAAAAGTAGTGTTTTTCAATATCTTCATACTGAAACTGATACAATTCACACCAATATTTTCACTTAAATATAACTCTAATGCCATAAGGATTAAACGAGTTTTGCATATAATGACGTGGCTGTAAGTTAATTTCACCAGCAACAACCTAGCCGATTGATTTCCAAGCGTAGTAAATGAAGCATTGCATATTCTTAAACTTACTAGGAACATAATACGTAAAGCTAATTCGCATATCTTCGCAAAGTTATCGAAAGTATAAAACCGTTTGTATACTCTAAATAAAAAAGAAAATAATAAAATCATTATTTAAAAGTTAAGAATTGGATCCAAACACACACATTTTACATGGAATTCCTCTACTTTAAACACTGAGCTATAGAAGCACTTTTGTGAGAGAAATTATTACATACAATTAAGTTAAGTATAAACATGAATTGAGAAGACTTGAGTTAGAAACATGAATTGAGTTAGACTATCTCAAAACTTCTGATTTCAGTTTTTTAAATTCTTGTCTAATGTTTGTTAAATTAATCATTTTCAAGTCTATTATTAGTTGCTTCCCAAGTAGAAGGACTAAAGCTATAAATTAATTTACATCATTAAGAAACTTTTCTAACAGAAAAAGTTAGAACAGAAAAACATATTTGTGACATTAGGTCACAGCCTAATTTATAAATATCCTGTTTTTTAATCAATAATACTAATTCTTTTGACTTAATTTATAATTTTGTAATACATTTTTTTATTTCATCATATTTCTTTAGCCCCTTAAGCGGTAGCGCAATTTGGACATTCTCCCCCTAAAATTCCTTACCAGCTCCTTAAAGAGCCCCTTTCTTTCGAGAAGTTTCCACCCTTTTTTTTCTGAGAATTCCACTGGTCGTCGGCATCTTTCATCTCCGCGTGTTTGTTGTGTTTCTCAACCGTAACTTTTAACGCATAATCAATTTTTCGTCTCAACTCGTGATTTTTAGATAATTTAACTTTAACTTGCACAACATGCACTACAACTTCAACTTTCAGTTTTTGTATCTTATAAAAAGGAGGAGCGCGAAAGACGAATAGCTTTCGATAATTTGATGTTCTCTGAAAACTAACTGCCCTCCGCTTAACGGAGTTTTTTAATATTTTTTTGCTCCCACCTCCCTAAGGTGGAGAACCTTTTTTTTCGAAGGATGGCTTCCTTGCGCCATCTTTATTTGATGTTTGGCTTTGTTCACTGAAAATAACTCATCTACCGCCATGTTAAAAATCTGCTGTCCTTGTCATTGTCGCTGATGAATGCCTACTAAAGAATGTTCCTGATAAATCGGATTAATGCCTACTAAAGATTTCTCCTGCTTATAAATCTCCAGCTTTTTTAAGATGACCCTCTGACCAGCCACCGACAGTGATGGAAATCGTTCACAGTCATTTTCTAACTTCATGATAGGAATATCTCCTGCTTATTCCAGTTATCACTAGTTACCACAATATTAGGATTGGCCATTGATGATTCCTTACCTGAGGTGCCTCAACATAATGATTTGTTTAACTTGTTTTCTCCAATAAAACCACAATGATTTTTTTAAAAAAAGAACTGGACTAATTCCTTTTTCACTAGCCAAGGATTTTTCGGGTTGTTTCATCCTAAACTGGATATCTTTTTTATGGAGAAGAAGGTATGTTTTTTGAATATACTTGTTATCTTCTGGAACGTATTTTTGAAGAAGAAAATTTACTATTTTTCTGGGTTAGCCAAACTTCGTAAATGTACCACTAACTATGTTTCACCCGGCCATTAATTTTTAATTTTTTTACTTTCTAAATTGTTATCATTTTTGCAACTTTTTCATTTTTATTCTATACCCAACCGTAACAGGGCAATATTAATATTCAAACTTTTGTTCCCAACTGTCTGTCTAAACATTAAAAGTTCAAATGTTATTTTTGAAAATTATAATCTAAAATGAAACGGTAAAAATTACAGCTGTAGTTTTACATCAATTACCCACTAAAACAAAATTATTTATTTTTTGCAGAAAAAAGTTTGATTACATAATTGTAAAAAGTTTTGAATTTAAGTATTGGAATAACATTTTGCATGCAACCATATCTAGTTATCTTACTAAGATGATTCAGACCGTGTCATGTTTCACAAGACCAAGAGATTCTAAGAGATTAAGAATTGTTTAGATTTTATTTTTAGAAGGGAAATTTATTACCTTTACAAGTTAATGAAGATACGATTGATTTAAGGATGCACAAGTCTGCTTATTCTAATTACTTATTTTAAATAAAGTTATCTACAGCATTGAATCTAAATACAATTTTTATTCAGGTTGATTTAATAATTTTCCCTAATAATAATTTTAAATATTTTTCTACAGTTAAGTAAATAATATAAATATATTCCACAGGTAAATAATTCTTTACATAAGTTTCTTTGACAAATACTTGCATTATAGTTTTGACAAACTCTTTTCTTTTGTCCTTTTCTTAAATAAACTGACTTTTAAAAACAATAAAATATATAAATATACTTACATCTTCCTCTGATATATCTAGAGAACTTGTAAAATCTAACTCAAGTTTTGGCAGTTCTTTATCAATAATCTTGGCCTTCCTAGAAACTTCTGGATGATAATGACTTTGGAGTGTCTTAAAGAAAATTTGAAAACAAAATAAGTTATTATTCAATTTTAAGCATGCTATTAAATAACCAAATAATTCTCAAGGGTGAAAAGTATAAAGTACATCTAGTGAACTTAAGAAATCTAACTAAATGCAATTAGAAAAGAAGTACTGATTGAATATAACTATTAAAAAGTATAATTTTAAAACAAATTATAGCTCAATAATCAAATTGACAGTCAAGCCTAAAACAAACATTACCTTTTAGATTGAATTGATATGTTTTAAAATCACATTTCAATCTCAGTTGCAACAGTAAAAACACTGTTTATAACAGTTTAAATATGCTTGCTAATTTCACTTTCTCATATTTTTCAATTTACTTTCAAATATTTTTTTATTTATTAAAAAGTAAAAAAAAATGTAAATTTTTATTCAAAAGTTTAGCTTTATTT
This sequence comes from Parasteatoda tepidariorum, assembly GCF_043381705.1. NCBI lineage: Eukaryota > Metazoa > Arthropoda > Arachnida > Araneae > Theridiidae > Parasteatoda > Parasteatoda tepidariorum. The sequence goes on from NC_092205.1 coordinate 10,695,039, forward strand.
TCCAAAGAAGAAAGATAATTCAATATTTAATTTTAAAATCAGAAAATACGGCTTTAAATATTACATAAAAATAAAATTTGCAAACAAACATAATTTTCTTTTCTCAGGCAGCATTCCAATTATTAAAATTGAAAGGAGAAAGATTATATACATATATATATATCACTGTGAATGACCGAAATTGGTGGTTGTTGACTTCCACCGGTGAATGCTGACAATCACAGCTGCTTTGGTAAATGTCTGAAATATATAATAGGTCTAGTTAGGTGCCACTGCCCGGTATGTCCTATATCAATGTGTTTTTTTTAAAGGTCAAGTGTCACTGCAGTATGCATTTAACCGGTACTTCGAACACTAATGTTTATCCTAATCCCTCCTCAGCAGATATTAAAATATCGAATAAATATAATATCAATGAATAAATTAATATCAAATCAGATATAACGAATATTCCACCAAAGCGGCAATGAGATTGTTAACAATCACTGGTGAAAGAAGACATTCTCCTGACTTTGCGGCATCTATACATATACATAGTTAAGTTTATATGAATTCATAAAATTTTTTTCTGAGGTTGTATCTATCACCAAACGTGAAAGAAGTAAATATATATGAGAAAAATATATATAATAAGCAAATATATATGACACTTTATCCAATTTTATGAAAGAAAAATGTTAGTAAAATATGGTGGCTATGTGGTCAGCATTGTGCACCGACTATCTTAACTTTCCAGACGAGTTGGTACCAATGGATAAGGCGGTTTCAAGCTGCCACCAGTAACAGAAAAGCAGCACTTTCCAAAGAGAGCTCAAAGCCCCACTGCGTAAAATTTAATTCAATTAAGTTCAAAAAATTATTATTTAAGAGCAATAAAAATTCCGAAAAGACAAAAATCAGGTTGCAATTTTAAAAATAATTAATAATTAGTAAAAAAAAGTAACACATTCCTTCAGAATGAATTTGCTGACAGTTACTCATATGTTAGCAGATAAACTGTAGAAGTGAATATCTGAGTGGATATATGATCTAAGTGGCATCTTTTAGTGAATTTGAAGAAACGAGCATTAAAAGTTTATTCACTAACGGTAAGAAATGAAAGTTATGCCTTGACTTCTCCTTGCTTACAAGCTGCTTTTAATTGGTGTAATTTATAAATACACAAAACTGATTCAATCTGATGGCGTCACGGCATTCACATTACACATTTTAATTTGCGGCCAAAGGAAAAGTTATCTGAAGTTACTCAGTAACTGTTTATTGCCAAATCCACTAGGATTGTTCGGCCACACTCTAAAAACAGTCAGAGGCTGTCACTGAAATGTTTTTTGTTCTATTTCTAGTGATCTTCCGAATTAAAAGATATAGCAAAATAAAGGAATGTTGAATAGTTAAAAAATAAAAATTTCTACACATAAATATAATTTTTTATAAAAAATGATCAAGAAGTACTTTAACTACTTAGTTTTTCTACTGAAAATAATTATTGATAATCTTGTTGAGAGCATTTAGGCTTTTATCACTTGCAATTAATTACTTTAAATGAGCTTCTTTCAACTGGCACCAGTCCTAACTTAAATAATCTGTAATAAGTTTCTTCAAATGAAAAGTTGCATTCATATGTTTTCTTTATTATAGATTTGAAAAAGATAATCTAACAAGTAAAAGTGTAGATATTTTTCAAGCTCTGCTTTTTGAACTTCATAGTAGCTTAAGAAAAATTTATTTTTTCTCGACTCTCTCCTTTCCCTTTTTTATTGTGACTGAAGAAGTTTACATATAAGAAATTACATATTAACAATACTTCTCCAGCCAAATTTGAATCACTTCAGAGCTCAGCATACAAAATAGTTAAAATTAATAAAATTAGAAACTTCTGAAACAAGAAAATATTAAATATATTAATTTTATTGAAAAACTTTGCATAAAAAAAGCACATACTTTTATTTCCCATAAGGAACTTTCTAATGCTTTACTTTCAGCAGGGTCAATGGCAGCAAAATCATATGGATCATCAGTAAGATCTTAAAATGAGAAAGTTAATTGTAAAAGTTTTTATGAATATAAACAGACAAAAAAACTATTGTACACTTAAGAAACAAAATTTTTATTTAACATTATAAGTAACACTTTTTGGGCATTTATTTTCAGGCAATGTTGGTATGAACTAATGGACTATTAGTTTAACCACTTGACATATCATTTCTTGATATAGAAATAATCCTTGATTGCACTGTAAACAACAACTCGCAACGGAATTTTGACTGATGCCAACTGCTCCAGACATGTCAAAATAATTATTAAAAAAAAAAAAAAAAAAAAAAATCAGTAAATAAACACAAACTAAATTGTGCAAATATTTGACTATTTTTGTTTGCGTTTTAAAAGGTATAGCATGACATAACTACTATAAAGTGGTAAATTATATATGCCTACGAATTATTTAGAAATAGTGATGGATAAAAATCTACTAAATTGAATTTATTAAACCAAGAATTACAATTGATAAAGTACCACTTTAAAAGTATTTATTTGCTGTCCGGAGCAAGTTGGCATCTCTGTGATGAAGACGCTGAGACACATCAATTATTGTTTTGACATAAGAAACAAATGACGTCTCCAAGACATCTTCGTATGTCAAGGGGTTAAGTAACCATCTTTACTATTTTACGAGGTTTGTAAATTAAATAGTGGCAACTTAACCTTTAAACTCACAGCAGGACGGGCATGCGCAAATTAGATATGGGAGCTGTGAGGTGGGGCTGTTGTCGATGTGTAGAGTGCAAAAAAAAAGTCGATTAGCTTAGAAGTGTAGTTGTTGTGTGGCGTTAAAGTGAGGAGTTTTGTTTCCATCGCTCTAAAGCATGTTTTCAAAAGGTGATCAGCGGTCGTGGCTTACAATCGAGGTTGCCCGTAGCAAAAATGCAACAGAATGCTATCGAGGATTAGTGGAAGCCTTTGGAGCAAATGCTTTACCATATAGGACAGTAGCACGATGGATTCAAGCATCTCGTCTTTATTCGTCATTAAGCCTTTTCACAACATGCTTTAAAGCGATGGAAACGAAGCTCCTCACTTAAACGCCACGCAACAACTACCCTTCTAAGCAAATCGACTGTTTTTTGCACTCTACACATCGACAACAGCGCCACCTCACCGCACCCATACCCTATTTACGCATGCGTGCCCTTTTGTGAGTTTCAAGGTTACGTTGCCACTATTTAATTTACAACCCTCGTATTTACTTTTATGATACAGAAAGTTTCACCCCTATCAGTGTGATGCTAGCTTATACTTTTGGGAGGGGGAAATACTTTTTAATCGAATAAAATAAATTGTTTGTATAAAATGAGAATTTAGTTTTCAGACATGTGATTGCTAGAAGGAGAAATTATCTGAAAATTTTTTTCTTCTTGTAAACAGAAGATATTTAAGAGGCTGCTATATCTTTATGCACAAAACTAACATTTATAAAATTTACAGAGAGGAGGAATTTTTTAAATCTAATAATAACATCAAAACATGGATTTACAATGATATTGAGCGCGTTGAAAAGTGATTAATGAAATAATTGATTTGAGATTTCAATGCCGTATAATCACATTAGAAATTAATTCGATCTAGTTGCAGCCGAATAAAAAAGAGGAAAAATGATTAAATAATTATTCTGTTACAAATTGGAATTTTTAACAAAATTGCTACTAATTAAAAGATAAGTTTAAAAAAAAAATGAGAAAAACACAATTTTTTTCTAGTGAACAATCATTTAAATTTTTGCCATTTCAGAATTGCTTTTAATGTTATCAATTTTATACTTTCTTGTTTGCCACAGTAGTTCATTAATTCTAGACAATGTTATAGTAAATTTTTTCCCCCCAAGCAGGTCTGACAACTCTGCAAAAAAAAAAAGAAGAAGTCGTTATTGTGCGAGAATGAGAGTTTAGAAAAAAAAAAAAAGGGTGCTGGTAAGGGTGGAATAAATGCCTCGCTCACGAGATTTTGCATAAGTAACAAAATTAAAGTTTAGATTGGTGGATCTCTGAGATAATTGTGTTAGAAAATAAATTACTGAGAAGCGGAATGTCACTAAAAATCAAAGGGCTAAGATTGGCGGAAGAATCACATGTCCGGTTTTTAAAATTTTTTGTCGAGAGAAGAATGGTTTTAACAATTTCATTTTAACTCTCTTAAAAGAAAAAGTTTTTTTTTTAACAGGAAAAATTTTTGTCGAATGAAAGTTTCTTTGATAAAAATGAATTTTCTGATATTTTTGAAATTTCTCTTACGTTTTTTTTGGTACTGTCACTAAAGATTTTTAATTCTAAGAAACTTAAAAAATTAATGTCAGAAAAGTTTTTCTCAATTTCCAAAAAGGGAAAATTTTAGAGTGTGTTCTCAGCTCGAGTGTGGAAATAGGAACAAAGAGATAAGGTTTGCACTCCTCTTATACAGTTTATTATCTTTAACAGTTAGTGAAATGTTTCTTCTGCATGTAAAATATGTTGAGAAAAATGGCAGGACATGCAATTTTTTAATAAAAAATATTAAGAGGTGTAATTCCAATGGTTAAAGAAAAAATTTAATTTTAGAAAATAATGGTGTTGAGATAGCTGACAAATACATATTTTGTTTTGTTTAAAAGGGAAATTCATTTCTCACATTGTATCATAATTTTCAATATTTCAATTCAAAGATAAAAACCATTGTGAAACAGAAAAAAAATAAATAAATAAAGGGGGAAAAAATACTGTTATGAGCACTGGATAAGCTGAATAATTTAGAATAAGTAAATCTAAAACACACTTAAAAGGGGTTCTTTCCTCAATACTATTTTTGCAATAAAATCAGAAAAAACTAAACAAGTGCAATTATCGCTTAAAAAGCTTTTATAAAATATTTCCACTTTCTAAACAAAATAAAGTCAATTTACCTTTAATATCAGTTCTGTGTATCAAAACAGTTAATGCAGGATGACGGATTAACAAATTAACAATGAGAGGTATAATTTTTAATACACACTCTGTTCTTGCTGCTAAAGAGATTCTAGAGAGTCTCTTGACAAATGCAGCTACCAGGTATGCAGGTAAATGGCTAAAAATAAACATTTTTATTATTAAAAATATTATTATAGAAATAATAGTAATAAAATTATAAACTCATTTATTATAAAAAGACTTTGAAGAACCAAAAGGGATTTTGAAACGAGCATTCATTGTCATTATTTTTAAATCCAAACTATTGCACACATTTTGTATTTTGCTATGTAAAATTACATTCTTTGAAATGATGTTAAAAAATTTTCGGAATATTATTAAATAAAACTTACTAAAAGCTATTTTTAGCATGGAATTGTCTTTGGTTAAACAATTTAAAATTGAGTGTAAAAATGCTTCAATTAGATTAAAAAGTTCTTGAGACATGGCGAAATATGCAAAAGGTAAAATTGACATTAAGAGGTTCAAACTGTGGGCTGCTGACCTGAGCTAATTTTCAGCACCATATTTTGAGGGTAAGAAATCCAAATTTGCCAAGAAAAAAAATGCAAGTTTATTTAGAGAAAGTATATTTTTGTGTCTGATTAAGTTAAAATAACATCTGCACTAATTAATTATTAGCATATTTGGAGTTGCTTCCTTAAGTCATTAAGATTGAGCCCAAGAACGCGAAGATTCAAACATCAGATCAAAAGTTATTCTGGGTGATCTGTTTTTTATTTTGCACATAGTACATCTTGTGCCATGCTAAAAAAATTTATGAAATGTAAAAATGGGCCCCCAAAAGAGTTTTCTAAAGAAAAATCTATTAATACCATATCTGGTTTAAGATTACCACTCACCAAACATAACACAAAATTAATTTAATGTGCAGGAACTCATTGAACAAGTTTTTTAATGAGTCAAATTTCTCTTTTCTATCATTATTAAAATATAATCATTTGCCAATTACATATTTAAATATTCTAAAACATAATAAGTTCACATAATATTTTTCAAACACGCTCGTTCAAAAATGGTGTGAAGCAAGATTTGGCATAAACTTCTCAAAAGTACAATACATATAATTACACAAATAATCAATGCATGCAAGTACATAAACAGCTTTATTATTTTAAAAATTATGTTACAACAAAAAAATTTAAAACAGAGATAAATGGTCAATCTTCACCAATAATAAAATGTAATACAGAAAATCACACTTACGTAGAAGACAAAAAGAGATCTGACAAATAAAAAAATCTTGAGTTGAATTTGCTATTCAGAATATTCACATCAAATAAAGAATATAATTTTATGTAAAAATCAGGATACTCTCTGTAAAAAAAAATAATTTTTTTTTAATATTTACTAAAATAGAAATAAACAACAAAAAACACAAAATAATAAAAAAAATACTTACACATTGTATTTTTGCATTAATTCAAATAATCCACTTAGAGCCAACAAACTTGTTAGACCACCTATGATTAGCAAATGATAGTCATAAATGTGAAATAAAGGATTTAATCAAGACATATCACATTATGTACAAGATGTAATCAGGATCATAGTGTAACAAAAAATTTAAGGGAAGAAGAAAAGACACTTCTAAATTAGTTTGTTCAAATTTGTCAATTTAATAAACCTCTAATGTTTTTAGTTCTTTCATGTCATCTTCAAGTCTCAAAGAGGAAAAAACTCACAACTGTTTTGTTTTTTTTTTTTAATTAAAAAATAATAAAGAATTCTGGAATTAAGTTAATATTTATTTTTAATATAGATCTGAGCTTAAGTAATAATTCTCTTAATATGGTTTAGATTGCAGAGAAAAATTAGTCATTTAAAAATAAAATAAATGATAAAAACAAACCTGACCACTATTTTTTTGTACAGACATGAAACATAGGGTTTTACAGGTGTGTGAAAGAGAGAGGAAAAAAAACAAACAATTTATTGCTCATATAATCATTATGAATAAAAGTTAACAAAAGATTTGCATGATTTAAAAATATCGAAATTTGTTGTTGAAATCTTAAAATAGTCAACGAAATAAATTATATGTATAAATAAATATGTAAGAAATTTTTTGTGTGTCAAAAAGCAGCCAATAATTCAAATATTTTGTTGGAAATAAAATTAAAAGTGTATAAGCACATCATCTTCAAAATACATAGATAATTTTTCAGCGGCGATAAAAGTTTATTATAAAAGCTTCAAAGTTTCAGGTGCAATAAAAATTGAATTATTTTCTCTTGCTTGGTTCTCTGTTAGGCAAAATTTGTTTGCAACAGTTAAGTAACAACTTAAATTTACTCAGAGATTTGGTAGAAATTTAAGCACTGTAGCTTTCTGGAAAGATATTTAAATACTTAAAAAGTATTGAGATTGCAATTTTTTAACACTGACTGGGAACATTCTTGGAAAATAATAAATAAAAACAGCTTTAAAAAAAATGGTATATTTTATTACTTTATTCATTGAAAATTATTATTCTTAAATTAGTTGTGTGAAAATAAAATTTAAATGTCACAAATATGTTTTCAATTATAAGTATGATACAAAACTTACTTTCTTTGTTTTTATCTATAGAATTTATTCTGCAAACATGTTAACCTTTTGGATTAAAAAAAAAAGATTCCATAACCATACCCAAATTACCCATTAATTTAAATCACAACAAAAACGCTAACTAGGCACACAATAATAATGTGGGTCTAAATAAATCACTAAATAAGAAACAAAATAGTATACTTTCTAAGTTTCAAGAATAAAATGATTTCATTTTTTTAGCTTAAAAAGCTACTTACCTCTGCTATACAATTCAGTAAAAAAATCTGTCAATAAGTACGGATTTGAAAAATGTTTCATAACTTTCTTTGGTAAGAATACAAGAACCTTTTTTAAAAGAGATGGTGGAAGCTGAAACAATATTTGAAAAGGACTTAGAGTATAAATAATATTTTAAAAACAAATTAATCATTCAAGCACCTGAAACACCACCTTACCTCACATTTTAGAAAAGTTTCCCAAACATTTGAAAAGAGTTTTGAGAAACACTTTCCTTTTAAGACAAAAGGCTTTTCAATTCCTAGAAAAAAAAGATGCATTTCAAACAATTGTACAGGAAAGAAAGAGAATAACCAGGATATATATATACATACATACTAGTTTCTTTTAAGTTACATATTTGAAAGTCAAAACTAAATTTAAAAAATATGTATCATAAAATTAAAATAGCAAAAATCCATGGTTTATAAATTTATTTAATTACTGGACAAAAAGTAACTAATATGCTAAAACTGTCTCCAACAGATACTATAACTTAAATAAGGTTCCTACTACAATTATCCACGAAAACGGTTGTTTTAGTACCATTAAATAATAAAAAAAATAGTAGCTGAAATAGTCTTGTCAGAAAAGTAATTATTTTTCCTTTTTTCATGAAGTAGCCTTTTGAATAATTATTAAAATATATCAACAAGAAAAATATTTCCACGGCACACCTGCGAAATACAATAACTTATAACATAGCAAGATTAGTCTCATATTTAGAAGAAAATCAAAACTTTATTTCTAACACGCTACTTTTTTTTTTATTCAACTACAAACTCAATCATGCTCCAAAATCAAAATACTTTTCATAACTATCTTGATTAAAATAAAAAGTAAATTTAAGATAAATTTTTATAGTTAAAAAAATATCTTTCAATGTTTTACATAAAGGAGTAAAGTGAAACTTTATTATTTTATAATTATATAAAGAACTTTAAAAATATGGTAATTAAATTATACATTGCTTTAGGCTACAAACCACACATTGTATTTACAATTACGAACAAAATTACAAATCTATTTCTTAAATTAATTCAGTTTAAATTTATGTAATAAATTGTGATTCATTCTGTAACTAATCTCATATTATAAGATTCATGGAATATTTGACAAATAGCAAACTTTAAAGTCATGTTAAATTGCATTTAGTTTAATTACATTTTCAATTTATTGATAATACGTAAAAAATATTTGAATAATATGGTAAACATAAAAATAATATATGCTATGTTAAAATAAACAAAAACACAACGACTGTTCTCCCTCTACAAGTGGACCTCCATAACAAAGCACCACAAGTGGTCAACTTACACACATTTCACAATACCACAATATATTTGTAGATATCCACTTAGATGTTGGAAAAATTGCACATTTTTTTAAAAAAAAATAGATGCCTTTTAACTAAAAAAAGTTGCCATAGTAGTCCAAGATAAAAAAAAGTGACAGATGTTCTCTTTTTAGTTACCAGTAGCAACAATACCTAGTGGTTAAAAAAAAAATCTATGTGGTGCTTTTTCTCCCTACAGCTGCATTCAAGCATTCTTAATAAAATTAAAAAAAAAAAACTACATTAATATTAATTGTATACAAAGGCTTAAGCGGGAAAAAGAAAAAAAAATACAAAGAAATGAGTATGCGGCTACACAAATCTGGAAAAAAAGGACCTTTTATAATTTTGGTATTTTTTTATTTATTTGATACATTGCTCATTGCCAGTAAAACAGAATTCACTCAATTTTCATACATATATGCACAGATACAGCAAGTGTCAGTGGTGGGTAAACTATATTACTTTTGTAGTTAACTACAACTAACTACTTTATTACAAATGTAGTTAACTAAAACTATTTTTTTTTAATGTAAGGACTACAATCTACTTTGAAATGCAGTTACTTTTAGACAACAACATTGCTGGAAAACTTACATTTACCCCCATATTCAAAAATTTTTAATATAAAAAAAAAAAAAAAAAAAAAATCAAATTTTTAAACTAGTATGTTATTCTTAATCATTGTTAATTAATTTGCTCCTTAAACATAAATTTTTTTAGCCCTTTGTAGACAGTAAATATTAAATTTAAGAAATGCTAGAATTATTAAGCATTTGCAATTTTGTTAAGTGTTTACCGTTCTTTTATTACTGCAAGGAAAAGTACAAAGAGAAAATCTTCCCCTCAATTGAAATAAAACCAATGTTTCCTAAAAGTGAAGATAAAAATGTAGCTAAATTGATAAATTAGCTATTATCCACAATGACTAGTTAACATATTAATACATATTCTCATAAATGCTTGGCCACAAAGGCATTCTTGTTGTGTCCACTGACAAGTCCCCAGAGATACATATCAACCAGACTCGAAAAATTCAGTTACGTTTGAACTTTTTTATTTTTTTATAAAGTTATATTAAAAGTAATTGCCATAATCACTACAAATTACTGTTTTTTTATTGCATAATTACACTATATTACTTTTTTTTCTTCAGAAAGTAGCATACTAGATTACAAAATATGAAAAAAAAGTAGGAACTACAAGTTATTTTGAAAATTGTAGCACACTACTTAAAACCACTTCTAAATACAGCAAAACATTTAACCTCTTTAGGATGGACGAATCATATATTCATTTGTACAGAATGCATTGACTCATTTGTCCCAATGAAGTAAGTTAGATTTTGATTTTGACAAACTTTTTACCTTCTGTAGAAAGTAGAGTTGTTGAATCTTCTGATGACGGACAACATAATGTTAACAGATGAAAACAATTTGATAGAAAAATATCATTTACCTGCAGAAAGTAAATATGTTCGTAAATTATATTGCAAATGAAAAGTACATTCTAAAATACACTTGCCGATTTGGTTTCAAAAGTATAATTTTTTTTTTTAAGTAACTACTAAGATTACCAGCAAACTAATCACATATTTTTTTACAACATTTTAACAAATAAACACTTTTATCATAACTCTAGTTAATCACTATACCTTTTTAAAACTCCTTTACAATATGAGAATAAAAATCATTAGATACTTTCATTAGTATGCGTGAAATGTACAAGTTTTTGTAAAACCTTAGTGCATATTCATATCAAAGATGTTTCCTTAAATTGAATATTTTGTGGCATGATTCTTATTCAAAATTTGAAATTGATAGCTGCTTAAATGTTATAAAAATTTTGTAATAAATAATAATCAGTATGATAAAATTTTGTTTCCTTACACAATGAATTTTTAAATGATTTTTAGTTCCACATTACTTTATCCGATAGATTTTGATAACATTCCCTTCTGAATTCTGTTTTGATTTGTGAATTTACAGGTTTCGGAAATAAATTAATGTTATTCAAAATAGCGGAGAAGAAAATTTAAAATTCCACATGAATGCTATCATTAAAAAAATATGTTTTTAACACTTATATCTAAAATTATGACTTTGTTGTTTGCTTTCAAATAAATATAAAATAGATTTCAGGTAAAAATCTCCTAAAGTAATTTTATAGTTGACTTTATGACATTCAACATTAATTTACAAAATTGAAAAAGTATAAAATTGACTAAATGAGATAAGCTTCTTTAATAAGCTTTTTCATTCAGTTACCTTTGCAAAGAAAGTTGAAAACACAAGAAAATAATCATTAGGCATATTATAATGATGAGAAATTGTCACGCTGATGTTTAAAATATGTCTGTTGCAACTCTTGAATTTAGAGTTAGCATCACTTGTGATTAAAGTTTGCTTTCATGATTTAAAATCTAAGTTCTTTTCTTAGTAAGCTTTCATATTTATTTCAGTGGTACTTTAGATGAAAATATTTTGCAAAACATATTAGTATTCATTATTATATGTTTGTAATTATATGCTAACTTAATGTTCTAGAAGTTTAAAAGAATCATTAAAACAAGGAAATACCTCTCATTACTTTTCAAAGTTAAAGATCTTAGTGTCATTTCAGTCATTAACATATTATTAACGAAAAACATGTCATAGATTGCTCAAATACTTTACTATTCTTCAAAAGAAAATATCAAAGGAATCTCCAACATTTAAAAAAAAAAACTCAAAATTTCTTTAGCTCCTCAGTAGGACTGGGCTATAAATCGATATATCGTGACATATCGATTTAACACCTGTATCAACAGGCCGATACAGTGATTTTCGTTCTAAGGGATGCACCAGAAATCTGATTTAAGCCATCGAGTAAAGACGACGAACAATATAGCGATACAAGACACGCAAGGATCTCTTACGTTCCGATGCCAACCCGCGCTGGGGAAGACGATGTTCGTATCGTTATATCGAAACGGCTTTGATTGATGAGTGGTAGAACCAGAATCAGTTTTGAGAACATATATCGTGATCTCGCATGTTTGTTTCCGCACCTCTTAGTTTTTTTTCTTTCTTCTTTGTCGCGACTTGATATCGCTTCTTGTAGATTATTTTCAGTGGGACTGACTTTGTGATCGCCGTCATTACCTTGTTCTGAACATAATCTATTATTGAAAAGAATATATAAAGAAATGTTTCTTAATTAATTAGGTAAATTTTTTTTTGAAACAAAACTTTCTTTTTTATTTTTAAATGTGAAAATTAATTTTGATATTATATGTTTAAGTATTATTTTACATTATTGAATTTATTACAAACGGAAATCTAATTTAAGGTGCCCATAAAGAATTAAATTAAAAAGTAATTAAATTTGTTAGGCTATTTTTTACTTTATTTTAATTTATTAAAAACTTTTTGGATAAAATAATAATTTAATGGGTTTTTATTACTGATTTTAAATTTATAAATCTTTAGTTGTTTTCATTTTTATAAATAAAATTATATATATCAAAATTATAACAAAACCTATTTTTCCTCTTTTGGATTTGGACATAAGTCAATCAACTTCGTTTATTCAAAAAAATTTGTAATGTTTGCGATTGCGACTTCTTTTTTTAAAATCACTTAGTACTTCGTTTTATTAAAGAGCATAATCGTGTTTCTTAATTGTCTTTCAATATTGTTAGGTAAATATATTGACAAATTTCAATTTTATTAATTTTTTTATTATTTATTTTTAAACTAAGAAATCTTTCGTTATTTGCGCGATCATTTTTAGAAAATATTAATATCTTTCTTAAGCTAAACATATATATCAAATTCATAAATTGATTTAAATCAATCTGAGTACGAAGTTTTGACAGAAATCCGACTTTCTACGCCTTACAAGTAAATGAATTTCAAAAATACTATATCGCGATGCAAAACTGACGATGCATCACAATATAGAATTTCTTATATTGCCCAGTCCTACTCCTCAGTTATATTCTTTTAAAATTTAATTAAAGGTTTCTTATATTTAAAAATAAATAAGAAACAGCATGGAGAGTTACACATAAAATAGAAAATCAACTAAAATATTCAACTAATACTAGATGTTGACTAATGCATTGCAACTACAATTACTACAATACTACATATATATAAATACTAATTAAAAAATTCTTAAACTCATCCACATTGCTTATAACAGCAATAGGAACTATTTCTAATAAATGCACAAACCTTTTCTTTTTGATATAAGATATTGGCAACAGCTTGTAAAGTATAAAATTTAATATCAACGTATGATGAGTACTGTTTGAAATGCTTAATCGTTTCACATTGGTCAAGATCCTCAGAAACAAATACAGCGATTATTTTCTGGAAGGAAAAAAAAACATTAAGGAAATAATTTTAAAATTTATTAGTAATAGCTTAAAAAATATAAAGAAAATTTTAAATAAGCAACCTTAAATAATAATTTTGGAAAGAACCAATCTTCTTGTTCAACATTAGCCAGTGGATATTTTGCTTCTAATGTGATAAATTTTAAAAGAACTTCAAGTGATTTGATCTAAAATAGAAAATTTCAATAAACAAAAAAATCTAGATTTCATAATATAATAATTGATATTTACGGATCCTACTTGACAAACCTGAATTTCTTTCTCGGATTGAGATAAATAAGCAAGCAAATGGCTAACAAAATCAGCATATCTGGCTAGTAGCCAATCTTTAAATTTTTCTTCACTTGTATCTACAAAAACAAAAGTTAATTTTACAAAACTTTGCATTATATATCAACTGTCTACAAATTAAGCAGTTAAGTTTCACATACTGATGTTCCAATGAGACTTGATACTTCCCACAAAGTTTTGATAGAGGGTTCAAATATATTTTATAACTTTTTAATCAATAGAACAAAGAGGGTTGCAAGCTTAAAGGCCATGCGTCTTTTCTGTTATCTCGATATATCATCCTTTCTTAAGTCAGGTTACTGTCATCATATAACCAAGGATAAAGTGGGACCAGAACGCGCCAGGGCAATTTGCCGAGAGTTTTTAGACAAGTAAAACATGGTTTTGGAACTTGAAAGATATAATTTTAAATTTATAATCTTAACTTTTCTTCATATAAATTTTTTTTTTTCATTGTAATTTGCCAACACTAGCAAATTGAAGGAATTTTGCTAACATGCAAAGTTTGAAAGCAGTTCTGGTAGATTAAGTAGATTAGTCTATTTTTAAATTGCGATTATGATATTTTATCACCTTAAAGCACCTTAATAGTTGTTAATAAAGAGGAAAACAATGGAAATTTTAAAGAAGTTAAATGTATAAGTTTTATTAATAAAAAATTCATAAATCTGCAAGCTGTTAAACATTTCAAATGGGCTTTCAAGAAAGAAAACAATTATGCAAATAAAAGCATTTAGAAAAGTTTTTCGTCAAATTATAGAGGTTTCTTCACAATTTCTTCCCCATTGTAGGGTGAATTATATTCAGGTAAAAAAGTTTTAGTACTACAATTCAGCATATAACTATCTTAGTTAATTTACTTATAGTTTCAACAGGGCCGGATTTACGTATAAGCTAAATAAGCTGTAGCTTGGGGCCCCTCAGATCCTACTTTCCCCCCTCTTTTTTTTAAGGTTTAATTGGAGCTGGGGGCCCTCAGAAACCAAAAATGCATTTTTTCCCCTTTTTTACATTGTCGGACATAATAAATATAAATAAATGACTGAATAAAACAAAAACCTTTGTTGTCATTAGAAGGGAACATATCATCTTTCAAGCAATTTGAGTATTAATAAATTATTTACAAATAAACAATTTTTTAGTTTAAAAGGTAAAAAAGTTTTTTTTTGCCCCATCATTCGATCATCAGACTATTTAATATCTGTTTCTAAGGATCAGAATTCCCTTTTATTTTACTTTAAAATTGTACAAATGATATATTTAATGCTTTCATGTGATATGCAGCAGTTTTAAATAGCACTTTAAAATATCTAAAAAAGTACAGAAATTGTCAGTAAAAAAAAAAAAAAATTAACTAATACTTTTGAATAAGAATTTAAATAACTACACACGTTTATTTTACTATCTCATTCTACATAGCAATATTTAGTGTAGACAGTTACGTGTGGGTGTGATGATGACGTAATAAAAGAGGCATACAAAAAAGTTAAAATCCTCAATATTATATTTTTAAACTCCTTGAAATGGTAAAAGAGGTATACAAATTAACTGTCGCAAACAAATTAATATTAAGTAAGAACGAAACAAAAATGATATGGAAATATACTGAATCATTAATGAGACCGGGATGAAAGACATCGAAACCTATTTGATTGTAATAGTATAACTAGAAGGTGTTTCTAAAATTCTGAAATCTATCAGGCTTTAAATTGTTTTTTCTGTCACAAACTTTATCAGTAATTAAAAATAATAAATTCGTTAGATTTCAATATTGGTTCCTTTTTTTCTCGATGATTTCGTTGATTAGTTAAAAATTAACAGATATTTGTCTTTTAAAACATTTCATTCTATAATAAGATAATTATTCTACAATTGTAATTATCTAAAACTAATTGCTAATTGATATAAAGCTTTCATTAGTTTGACGCTANTTTAATAGACCCTTTAATAAATCCTTAAAAATATAAGTCAAAAATGTACATAAATAATGAAAAAAAATTTCTTGCACAAAAATTTAGCAAATGTACTTAAAATAATTAAATAGAAAGCAAAAATAATGAAGAAATATTTTCAATATAAACATCAATTAAATAATATCAGCTTACGAAATGTTCTTTTTATTTATACAAACAGTATTAATATAACGGTCCTCATCTGCTCCAGGGACTGCTAGATTGGATTCAAAATTACAAGGCTACGGAGTTGAATATTAGTAGTCGTAAACTCGAAATTGAGTCGACTGTTCAACGACTGTTTTCGAATAATTTAGCATCTGTTGCAAGGTCATTTAGCACCCAAAACCGGATGAAGACNAACTTCAACGAACTTCACTATTCCATAACAGAAATAAGTGAAGAACCTATGCTGGCAGATGTAGAGGATAGGAAAGTGTGTGCACAATGCTACAAATTTAATTAGTGATTCCGAATAATTCAGCATCTGTTGCAAGGTCATTTACCACCCAAAACCGGATGAAGACAAAATATCGTAACAGATTGACTGATAAGCATTTGAGCAACCTAATGAGAATAGCTGATGAAAAAGTAGATATAGAACTTTTCCATATAATGATGCAGCAAAAATATTTAATGCTTTAAAAATTTATTATAATTAACGAAATATTTTTTTCCCAAGTCTATTTTTGTTTTTTATTTTTAGAAATCTCACGTAATTTTTTGAAATCTCACCCTGTTTTTGAGAAAGGGTGAGAAATTCTCACCCATTTTTATTCTGTAATGAAAACACTGCGTATAATTTTTTTTTTTGTGACAAATTACACTGCAGTGAAATGCTTTGTCAAAAAAAAATATGCCATTGGAAGATAAACAGCAATTATTATTAAAAAAAAATGGTGCATATTTTTCTTGTTTAAAAAATCTGGTCACATAAGCTTTGTAACATTAAAAGTGAATTAACTTGTTCTCAATGTAAAAATAATAACATTGATATTTGTACTAAACCAAAAGAGAATGAGCTAAAAATTGTTTCAAAAGACCAATAACTTTCTAATTGCTGAGAAGGCGAAATAGTATATTTACAGACTCTTTACATTGTTATTCAGTATCAAAGTCGTGAAAAAATTATTCGCTGCACTATGGATTCTGGATCTCAAAGTAGTTACGCCAGTAAAAATATTATGATTCAAATTGGAGTCTCGCTGCTTATAAATGAAACAGTTACACACATGTCCTTTGGGAGGAGTGAAACAAAACCTAATGAACATGACATGTTCTCAATTGAAGTAATTAACTAAAGGCAGACCTTCGCTTGCAGTTTTGAAGTTTTCTCTAAAAATTATTTGTGGTTTTGTTCTTTAAATTAAGAATTTATTTCAAATGAATTTATAAAACTAAATATATTTTACTGATTCCTTTGAAAGAGAAACATAAATTGAATTATTGGTGCAAAAATTGTAGGGAAATTACTGACAGGAAATTCTGTTTAATCATAGTTAGATATAACGGACATTGATACGAAATTGGAATTAATGCCGTGATGTATACGTTCTACTCTAATGAATTCCATTAAGCTTTTATATTGCCAGACTTAAAAGTAACATTTCGGTTTAATTCTACAACAGCTCTTTGGTGAATAAAAGAGCAAGGTCTTTGGTTTGCTTGTGTTGAAAATAGGTTTAAAAAAAACTGGGTGTTAAGACGAGGCCAGCCTCAGAAATGTGTTCCTGGTAAAATCAATATTGCTGAATTTTTTTTATCGTGTGGATGTTTGGCAAAGTAAATGATTCCATCTCAATGGAAAGGCACCTCATGGTTAGTAAGAGGCCCGGAAAGATGTCCTATTGGTGAAATACCCTGCTCTTCTGCACAGGAAGAAGACAAAAATAGAGAAAGTTGATCTATGAAAGTACACCACTTCCTTGTGTTCTAAACTATAAAACAATTTACGATAAAATGATTAGAATTTTTTGCATGAGTTTATAGATTTGCAAATAACTGCAAAGTCGGTTACGAGGAAAGTAAAATCTTTAAACTAATATCGTCTAAAATTGAAAACTTTGAGAATAAATTATATCAAAACTCTTATAAATGATAAAGGTATTCTGCTTGTAAAAATAAAAATACTTAACCGAGATGATAAAAATTTTTAAATCGCATATTATTACCTGAAAAATTTGGATTTACTGAGTTAGTGATTTAAAATTTCCATGGTAAAAATTGCCATGCATGAATTCAAATAATGCAAATTATATTAAGAGAAAGGTTTTAGATAATTAAGACTAGGAAAGCATTTCTCTTCAACTGTACTATTTGCAAGTGATTTTAAGCTAAAGATTTGACAAGAGAACCTTCACTTTTGCAAATAGACTGAGTCACTGATTGAGCAAAATCCAAAATTATTGGAATTTATTTGGGTGTGGATAGAGCTGCTATTTTCCATGAACTTGTAAATCCTAAGTCTACAGATGCTTTCTGCCTTACTTTCAGATGATTTACTGCTAGACACAGTCGCCTTAGGACCATTTATAGTAACAGTACAAATTCATTTTTGGAGCAAATGCCCATTCAATGATTTTTCAAAATTTAATGGGGGGAAAATAATGAATGAAACGCATATCAACAAAACATTTTGGAAATTTATACCACCTAAATTGACATAGCGGGAGAGATTGGTTTACAAACCAAAAGAATTGTTAAAGTACATTATGAGAAAATCTGTATAACAACCGGAAAATGAGCAGGATTATTGGAGCAGAAGGATGAAATAAATTATTTTCCTAAAAAAGCTGTGTTTTTAAGTTCATAATGCACTCTAGCATTGGGTAGAGCAATAAATATTCACATTATTTTTGAACAATATTGTCTAGAATTTTATAAATGAGCAGAACAGGGGAAACATATTTATTTCTTGCAAGTTCCATCATGCACAATACTAAAAATTATGGGGATATAATCAAACTTTCTACTATTCCATGGATTAAACTTATAGAATTATTTCATAGTTTGCAGTCACCTATCTTACATTACAATAGGGTCAGGCATCTGAAACTGTGAGAAAAATAAATGTTTGATTTCTTAAACTTAATGTCAGCATTATTAAATTAATAAAGCTTCCAAAAACACTTTTATTTTTTTCAATCATAAATTATGTTACAATAGTATCATGGAAAAAAAAAACAGTGATACATTTTTACTTTATGCTTAATGTCTTTTTTAGAAGTCATATTTCAGATTTACCTTTAACAATAATAATTGGGTGACATCAGCTTCGAAAAAAGATAGGGTATACTTGCTATGTAGACTAAAGCAAAAAAACATGAATAAAGAACAAATGAAAATACAGAAGCAGACAAACTATTGTTTAGGTTCTATAAACAAATATCGTTCCTCGTTGTCTAAAGGATAGAAAGTTCCTTGGTGCCAATGATAGATGCAAAGAGACAAACATGTGGAAAGTGGTTTAACTAGTAGGGGCAATAGAACAAGTTTAGACAAGAAATAGGTATGCATGGATTCTAGAAATCACAGGGTACAAAATATTACCTACATTAAAAATCAATTTCCCAACATTGGGAATTGTTGGATGCTAGAACAAACATTAAATCATCATCACCAGCTCAATCTTGATTTTTAAACTACTCAATGCATTTAGTTAGCATATCTTCAGCTTTGGCATGAGGCAGAGTAGACTACTACTAACATTGTTGATATCAATACTTGTGCCAACACCAAAGGGGCGTGAGATAATTGGGGTTCCACCGTATACGAGATTGAATTTCCCATGATTATTCAGTGTTCATTAGTTTCATTTAATGCTTCACATACAAATTAAAATGATATCTGAATAATAACATATGCACTTAGATATATGTATTCAAAATGCCTCACCTTTCCCAAAAGACTCCTGTAACATTTTTCTTTCAAATATCTGAGTAACTAATTCTTTAACTATTTCTATGCTTTCTAAAATACAGTTTTCATCTTCTGACTGAAAAAGTAAATAATAAAGTGTATTCATCTTCATAAACAGGAAGAAAAGTAATAGGTCATAAAATTCAGATACAAACAAAACATAGAAATAACTAATGATTCAGAAACCAATATTGATATATTTTAACATCCCTGTGGGAAGAGTAGTTATCGACCATGTCAACTATCATCTATGAAAAGGTACCCCAACATAGAGTCGAGTTAACATGTCTTATATACTAGTGAATTGTAGTAGTAATTTTGAAGTGGTAGATACGCTACAGTATTCCCCCACTAGAATTATATCTGTGATAGAATTCGATGAACGAATACCACTAGTTGATTCATTGCTGCTTTGTGAGAAGCCGGGAGAGCTGTATTAAGATCACCGTATATATTTTGAGTGCTGAAATGTGAGAGGTGTATTAACTTCACGGTCGTAGTCGCTCCTGTGTTGCCGTTAGCAGTCGAGTGTATGCAAGCCGACGTTGTGCGTGATCGAGACAAGACTGAGTAGCAACAGTGTGAGGAGGCGGACAATGTCGCAGTCACAAGCCGCAAGTCAACTTTTCAATGTGGATCATCCATCGAAGCAGGCGTCACTGTCTAGGTAGGCGTGTTCATATCGAAGTGGGCGTTACTGCCAAGGTAGGCGTGTTCACATCACGTCCGAAGGTCACCAATTGTGGGGAGAGTAGTTATTGACCATGTCAACTGTCATCTATGAAAAGGTACCCCAACATAGAGTCGAGTTAACATGTCTTATATACTAGTGAATTGTAGTAGTAATTTTGAAGTGGTAGATACGCTACAATCCCCTTCTGTCTTCCTTACCCTTCCCGTCCCTTTATATAAAGTTAAATGAAATAAAAGTACAGGCCTCTGCAAGAAATTTTTTCGAATGAACAAGTAAATATATTTTTATTAAAAATATGGTTTGGTCATAATTTATATTAAGTTTAGAAATAAATTTTATATTTTTCAATTTTAAAGTCAAAAACAGGCTTTTGACATGACACATCGAAAATTGTCAGAAACTGTCCAAATCTGACTTAAAAGTTCAATTTTGATCACTGGTGCCATGATATTTGACAGTAAATCATACACAAAACATGCATTATATACTTCTATACTTTTGATTTATATGACACAATGTATAAAAAATATAGCTGAAAATGTTGAGACTATTAATTGGTTTTTCTAAAACACGGCACTCTTAATACTTAAAGATCAATATTATTTGCTGTATTAGAACTACTTTTCAGTTTATATCAGAGGTAATAACTATTAGTTGTTTATTATTATCAATCTAAATATTGATTTTATTTCTTTTATGTCACAATTTATATACCTCTCCTTCTTATAGGTTACCTTTCTGACTAATTAAGTAATTTTGAATATAAATAACTGTCAACCTGTAATTAAAGTATTAAACAACATTATCATATAATTGAAAATGTTACAAAAGAAAAAAAAAATTCTGCGAAAATTATTTCTCAACTTTAGTCTATTTTTCAGAAGTTAATCAACCAATTTGAATCATGCACTTACATAGATTATGTATAAATATAAAACAAATTTTATGCAGTAAAATGGTTTGAAATGTATTATTATTTCATTTTAGTAATAATTACAACATAAAAAGAGTGTTTTTTAATAAAAAAAATAACTAATGATTTTTTTATTTAATAATAAATAATTTTATATTATATATTAATTATAATATATAATAATTATACTATATAATATTATATTTTATGTAAAAATTTTATATTAATAATAAATAATTATAAAATTTACTAATTACAAACTTAAGTTTTGTAGAATCATTAAAAAAATACGATTTAAATAAGGAAATCATTACAGTTATTTTTTTAATAAAAGACACTCCTTTTAGACAGTTAAAATCAATGAAAGTAAATTTTATAATTGTTTTGATTTTAAATGATTTTCCGTTTTTTTTTTAATTAGTTAGCAATAAACGTAATCAGTTTAAATAAAAACTAATTTACAGATGAAGTATTTAATAAAATCTACAGTAATTAGACGAAGAAAAACTGCGATCTTTAGTTGAAGCTATTGTTTACATTTATAAAATTGAAGTAAGTCTAGAACAAAATTCTATCTTACCAAAAGGGCCTTTTCAATTTCAAGAATACAGTTTGCATTCTTCTTACTGTCAAAAAACAGCGTAATTAAGTCTTTTCCCGGCATTTTACCAACAATCGTCCAATAATTATCAATTAATTAAAAAATTGTACTCATTAATTGATCTATCGAATAATTGCAACTCCTCATACAGCGTATACTTACAAACATTGCACGATCTCCGTCAATAAAATATAGTCCGTTCCGGCGCATGCGCATATGCCCGTGTAGCGCATTCGTAAGGCAGCCATTTGCGGAATGTGGACGAGAAACGTTGTTCTCTCGAAATACTGTTAAAATCTCCCAGAAACTGAAATAATATACATTTTGGATACCATAATCACGAATTTCTACTCCTAAAGTTTTGAAATTTCATAATAGACAGTTCCGAGGGACAGATGGAATGTATAGCATCTCAGAAAAAGTGATTGAAATAGGGTAAGTTGTAGGCCTGAAATTCTATAACATGGCGGCTGCGCAGTCTTTGTTAAATTCATCTGCGTAAATCAGTCTATAGGCTAGCACGTGATGCTGATATGTGTTAGTGTCTGCAAGTGCCGGCATTTAACTTCAGTACTGTTTTAGATTTCGATTTTCTTGATGTATTCTAATAAAGCAAACATTTTTTATAAATAAGAATTTTTATTTTTAAATTTATACCAAATAAACCGAAAATAAATGAAAGAAAACATTATTACTCATTACTTACATCTGTCACTGTCATTCGAGTAGTAGCTACATACAAATGAAAAAAAAACATCGAGCGATCGTAAACAAAAAACTCAAAATCAACTTAACTTTGTTATTTTCTCTAATGTTTTTAATCAGTTACCTTTTTTTACGAAGTTATTTTTTACTTATAAAAATCACCGAGCGATTTTGCAGAACATAAGCTATCTTATACTTGTTACAAATGGAATGGATCATTTTAAACAAATAGATATATATTTTTTTAAGAAAAGCATCGAGTGTTTATTAAGGGTTAAGCTGTATTTGTAACTTTCTTTACTGAATTTTGATTTTTAATGTCAAAACTTAAATAAATTATAAAAGTATTTTTTAAATGCTATAAAAATTCCATTATACTTTTCTGAAATTTTGAAGTTTCTGTACAATTTCCAACATTTCTTAAAAAGTTTATTGATTTTTTTTTACGAATTCAAATAATTTTAGACCAGTAGTCGGCTACCGTGTTAAAATTTGTTTTCGATAATATTTTAATAAAATAATAAGTTTGCGAACTTTTTCGGATGACAAATTATTGAAAATGCTTTGTAAATCTTTTATCTGTCCCAAATTTTTATAATTTAAAGGCATAAACATAAGGACTTTAATTTAAGTTACATATAATTATTTAAAGTTCAATATCATTTGATTTTTGTATACATATTAAGATTAAATAATCGTAATACGCTTAGTATTTATCAATATTTTTCATTTCTATAGCTTTAAAAAAAATTGTATTAGTAAGGTATGGTATGGGATTTATCATTATAAGAAGATTCCTTATTTTAATGCCATTACAGATCAGTAAACTGTTCCATATTTGCTGTTTTAAGCCCTATATGCATTATTAAAGAAGTTTTCCACTTAAAAGATAGTGATATTTTATATATAGTTTGTTTTGATGATGATATTTTTATATATATTGGACAATTAATGTTGTGAATCTATATAATTAGTGCATAATTGGATAATTTTATGTATTATAGTTGTATATCTATTTGTTTCTACAGATCTGTCGAAATAATTTTGATTAGTTATTAGTGATTCCGCTACGCACTATGTAACACATCAGATATGACAAAAATTGTGATGGAGAGGCAAAAATTGAGTACATAATTCTCCAGTGTGGAAAAAAATAGTGCACCTGCAGATTTATGCAAGCAAAATTATCAACAAACTTTACATATTAAAATTTTTGTACCTTTGGACTGGAAGAAAAATTTGAACAATTCTGAGCATCATATTACTGCATTGCTTTTCTTTGATTCAGGTGTTGAATCAGTCCTAATTAAAATAAAACTAAATAATGTGTATGAATTATATTCGAAAGAACTAATTAATATACTTCTAAATGTATTATATAAATTTATTGTTTAAAGAAGGGATAGCAAGTTTCTTCCACAGTAGAGAAAATGATTGAAAGAAACACTTTAGAAGAAATAGATTTCTGTAGAAGAAACTTATAAAAAGAGATATAAACTACTAATTTAATCTTATTAAATGGCATTTAATTGCAATCTAGTTCAAATAATAGAATTTCAAAGGTATTTAAATATATTTTTAAATAAGTAAAAATAAAAAAGCAACTATAAGGAAAAAGAATTTTGCAAATTAATTTAATTGTAAAATGTCTGTATTTTATGTAAATAAGTATAGTGAAACCTGATTTAATAATTATAAAAACTGTTAACAGGTAATTAAATTTTATTTTAATACTATTAAGTTAACAAATCACATACTAAAGATATACTCTACTAATATTTATCTTATATTAAATAAACAGCATACTTATTTTTTAAAGTAACACTTTTAAGAATGAATACTCAAGCCAACTCTTTGCTAATATGATATATAAAATTAAAAATTCTTTTTAAAACTGAAGTATGATAAAAAGTTAATTTAAAAAAACAGGAATGGAACCTTTTTAATTTCTTTTTTTTATTTCATTTTTTTTTAAGTCTGAACTATTCTTATTTTTATTTCTAAATAATTATGTTAGTTATTTTTAATTTTTTCCATTTCATCCATTTTGTTCAGTTACTTCCTTTTTTTTCATTTTCTTGCAGTGTTTTGGTAGAAAAAGGTTTCCTCCTTACGAAAGGCAAAGATTGCAAATTTCTTCTGTAGACAAAAATAAAACTGAAAGAAACTATTTTTAAGGAATGCAATATTAAATTAAAATTATAAGCAGTTTATTGTTGGAATCTAGTTTAATAAACTTATAGATTATGTAAAAACATGTGCTAGAAACAGGCTAATATATGTTATCATAAATACTGTATTTAGCTGTCATATGCAATTTTAAACGTAAATGTGCTTATTTTTATTTGTCCAAATGGTATTTCAAAATCATTAAATTTGACTCTTATAGCTAACTTTTTTGTTGTCAAATTTTAATAATAATTTTTATCATCTTTTTTCAACACAAATTTTTTAATTCTCAAACCTTACATTATCATTTAAATGAAAATATATAAAATCAAATCTATGTTATGAAAAGCGTGAGGTTGGTACCAACGGAGATTAGATGTACTAAACTTACAAATATTATATGTTATCGAACTCGCATTTAAGACTGTACAATTTAAATTGTTATGTTTATAGAATTTAAACTGTAGTTCTGCAGTTAAAAATATCAGTCTTCTAAGACTTTTTTCGAGCAATAATCGACAAAAGGCTCTAGCACTGTTATTGTTCTGCAAGATACTTTTAATAATAATGAACATATATGCTGCTAATTTTAAATAATCAAAAGCACTGTGTTAAAAAAAAAAAAACTTGATAATTTTTTTAAAAATCGAACTTGTAATAATTTTTTATTCTAATTTTATGGGTGATATTCTCACATTTTGTTGGGAGAGGGAAACATTCAAAGTATTTCCTTCTTTGCATTTTGTAAAAAATCACAACTGGGTTAGGTTTTTGCCGTCAAAAACTGGTTTTTGACATGTCAGTGGTAAAAACCGCGCTTTTATGGATAAAAACTGTCAAAAACCTACTGTTTTCTTTAATTTATGACATATAGCGGATAATATATTATTTTCACATAATTGCCTTTATAAATGAATGTTGTAAATGCAGAGCTCATTCTAGGCAGAAAAAAGGGCAGGGTGCAAACGTTTAAAAAAAGGGCATTATTATTCTAAAAAGGCAATAATTTCACGTTCTATTAAAAACACGAATTCTTTACACGTTCTATTAAAAAACATTGTCAATTAGTAACAGTTTTTTTTTCTTAACTAAAAGTAGCAAAGCCATCATTAATTACTTATTTTCATTAATAAATCAACATATATATTCAGTTAATGAGCTAATTAGCTTAGTAATTTATTTAAAATGCATGCATATATTAATAAAATAATAAATNCTTCTTAATTGTTAGAAATAAACAAACAAACAAAAAAGCTTGGAACTATTAATAAATTCGAGAACTAAAAAGAATTTAAAATTTGGCATTACTTAAATATTAGAAATAAGCTAAACAAAACTTGTAACTAGTACCCAACAATCTCTTAAGTCAAGAATTACTGCTATTTTGTCAAGTTAAAAACTTTTATTCAGTTGAAAAAGCACATTAAACAAAACTTAATTACAAACAAAATTACATGTTCAGTCGAGGTCGTATGATACGATAGCATACGATACGAAGCATACGATAGCAAGTGACTCATTTTGAGCATTTTTCATTGCAAAGTCGATTTCTAAGTTTAGTATGGATGAGTCCAAAATAAGAGAAGATTCAAAATTATTTTACCAAATACTTATGAAATATTTTACCAAATACTCAAAATTATTTGACCAAAACTATGGGTTTTTGACATGACGGTAAAAACCGTCATGTATCAAAAACTTGCCAACCCTGAATCACAATAAAAAAGTAATTAAATATTATAAAATCCGTATTAGTAATTGCCAAAAAACGATTGACGGCGAAACTATATTGGGATATTTAAAATCTAAGTGAAAATCTATAATAATACAGTCAGTAATATACAATCGAAACATTACATCGATTTGCAATTTACTAATTGCTTAAAAGTTATTATCTAGATGCATGATTCAAATATTGCATGTAAATATCTATGGAAAAGAAGTTTTTTTTTTTTTTTACTTATCAGAAGAAAAAACTTTCTGCAAGAGCTCTGTATTGTTCTGCGACANCCAGTATTATACCCTTGTCATGTCAAAAACCACTTTTTGACGTCAAAAACCCAACCCTGTTCTGCGACAAAGTTGCTGTGTCGCTGCAATTCTGCCACGGGGTCGATAACTTCCCCGCTTATAATAGTCATTTATTTTGTTAATAATTATTTTAAAATTAATAATAAAAGGAAAGTTTGATTAAAAATATATAAGTTTTTGTGTAAAACTTAATGAATTTCGATTATGAAACTAATTAATCTCAAACATAAGTGAAAAACTAATTAATTCACTTATTATTGTCAAAGTCTAAAAACAGGACAATTTAAGTCATTTTTACGAAATATTGTCCTAAAATTTAGGAATTAAATTTTTAACCAATATTTTTAAAAATTCTCTGATTGCTAATGCCAATGACTGAGAACTTTTGATTTTTTTTCTTTCTACAAAAAGTTTATAACAAAAATTTTTATTATGAAGCAATCCCATAATATTACCTTATTATGCAAAATTTTATGACTATGTATTTATCTACCGTTTTACAATTATTAAATGACATGAAATTCTACTTGCATTTTAAAAACTAAAATTCTAACACATTAATAAGCATTAATTTTTCACATTATTGCTAACTAATCTCTTTGTTGGAAAATTGTTTTATAGTTACTGAAAATTATAAAAAAATTTTAAAAATAATTATAGATGGTAATCGAGAAAAATCATTAAGTTAAAATTTAATCAGAATAGAATTCTAAAATTTTAAGAGAACAATTGTTAATTTTAATGTAATAATTGATTCATTTTTAAGGATTAAAAATTAACGTGATATTATTAAAAACTATTTTCTTTGAGAGGATGAGCAAAGTGAGTTAGAAAAGTAGTTCCCTGCTCTGAATATATATAATAAGAGTTATGAAAATATTGTGGTGGTTATGAACATAATAAAATATAATTTTCTTCTGAGTTTCACTACAACCTTTTTGAAATTCAAAAATACAAACAAAAAAACATCTGAAATGAGAAATGTTCATAAACCGCATCACACGAAATGCATGTAACTACAATGTAGTTAACAGAGACAAATGATTATGTCAGCGCTATAACAAAGAGGTTTTTTTTCTTTTTTTTTAAATAATTAGCAAAATACAGAACCTGTTAGTAGCAAAAAATAATTAATTTGAAAATCTTATTCATTTTAAACATTTCACCTAATGTATCATTTCGTTATGATTGACAGAATTTGACATTAAGTCACAACTAAAGAATAAATTACCTTCACAAATTTATCTCATCTTCTTGTGGATGGAGTTGATAGCTTGAGGATATTTACTTAAAAAAATACAAATAATATAATTCAAAATTGATTATTATAAGTTATATGGATTTTGAAATTCTTTAACAAATTGAATAATATAAAAGCAGTTAAGAATAATATAACCCCCCCCCCCTCCCAATTTCTTCATCTGCCTTAGATTAAATAGGTTTTATCTGTGAAATCCCAATCCTGGTTTTGACCTTACTACTGTTTTGAACTGTCCAAAATGAACCTTGCAGAGACGAGTTTTAAGTGAGTTATTGTAAGCCAGCGGGAGCACTAAACGTAATTGTTTTCCCATATATGCCGGTATATTATAATATTTTAATTACATATCTATTTTATCTTCTCAATCAGTTTTTTTTTTTGTCGCTATGGAAGATAGTATTTATGATCACGATCACATTGTGTCTTAACAGTGACATAAAAAGACTAGTGGCTTCCTACCTAGAAAAAATGAGTTCCCACTTGATTTCTATTACAGACCCTTTTATCAGGGCTAAAGAGAATAGAAGAGCTGGTTCACTCCTTTGAAGAAACTCTCGCCGCGTCAATCCTCCAATTTTCTCTAGTGATGTAACTTTGGCGCAAAGCTCGCAGTTTTACTTCAAGAATGGAGTGTTCGACCTTGCTAGCTCTAACTAATATTGGAGCATTTTTTTTTGTGACATATTCTAAGACATTTGTTATTTTCTATAATGACTTTCCTCAGTTTTTGCAGTGAATTAACAAAAGTTTAAAACTATTATCGAAATGCGCGATTGCAGCTTGCAAAAATTCTGAATAAAAAACAAAAGGAAAAACGTGTTCCCTAAAGTAAATGAACAACTATGTAAATAATGGATTCCGAAATGACACAGTTAATATAAAACAGCAATACGTTTATTCTATTGTTAAGAACTTTTATAAAAATTCATTATCTAAATAAAAACCGCCTCGTTACTTCAAAAAGAAAGGCAGGCGAAAAAATTTAAAAATAGATAAAGTCAAAGAAAATTAAAATGTAAATAAAAAGAATAAATAAAATATATAGTATATAGTGGAAATTCTCCTAATTTCATAGCATATTTTTAATGTAGTTATTCTAAACAGGGTTGGCAGGTTTTTGACATGTGACAGTTTTCGACAGTTTAAACCATGGTTTAAACCGTCACGTCAAAAACAACCTCACTGTCAAAAACCTATATTCATATGTGAAATTTAATTAATACATAAAATTTATATATTTTTTATAAAGGATAGTGTTTCTAAATATGTTCTAGAAAAAATAAATTTAAAATTTTGAAGAAACACTTATATTTTGAATAGTAACCAAAATCTTGTACTTTTGAAAGCTCACATCTTTTGTAATATTATGTATTCATTTTCATGTGTTATTGAAAATCTG